>NW_028257727.1:0-54781 GCF_054643075.1 Acanthaster planci | reverse complement strand
AGGGAAAATTAAGGGCTACACAAGAATCTTTGAAGATTACATAGCAGTCAGTGGTCCCAGCATTATCCTGTACACTGAGGGGGCTTAGCACTAGTAGATCTGCCTGTACTGCATAGTACAAGCCATTAAGAATTCAATTACATGCTGTGTGATTTAGTGCCAGTAAAGTTAACCTTTTTACACATGCAGACATGGGAAACATTTTTCTAGGAAGTTGTGGGTTGTTTTTAAGACATGATGATCTGTTGATGTCATTTGTGCATTTCAATTTAGGCCTAAATAAATTTAATTTCATAACTTTGTTGATGCATGTACTGGTACGTATAGTATATATCACATTGGTAATGATAAATTGACTTTTACTGTACATGTACATATGTACATGCATGTCATTGGCAAGCGAGCAAGGCAAGTCTCTCTGTGGAATGACAGCAAACTGGTTTCTATTTCCAATTGTCCCTTATAGTAAGAATTTTGTAAGTTGCTTAGAACAAAATCCAACAGTGTGAATTTAACAAAAAAGTTTGAATTAGCCAAAGTTGAACATTGAACGTTTTTATGCTTGTAGAATTCAATTATACATGTACTATTTTATTTCTAATTATGTAAATGTAAATCACTGTGTAATTCAGCCCTCAGAGTGCAAACGTGATTGGATACACCTACAATAAATAAATCAATAAGAAGTTATACAAGGCTCATCCAGTGAAGCATTTCTGAATTGTGCAAACACAAACAAAGCATCAAACCAGAGTAAAAACTGCTAAATTTGGCGAGTTCTGAAGAAGTGCCATACACATGGCTGATGCACCAGATTCCAACAAAGCATGGGGTTTGCCAAACCAAACAGAATCCAACAGTCAAGCATGCTGAATCCAACAGGACATGAGACTTGCCGAATCCAGTAGAATCCAACAAAGAATGGATGATGTCAGATTAGAATCTGGAGGGGGGATGAATAGCATGATACACTGTATCCAAAAGTTTCCAAACAAAGAAATTAAAAAGAGAGTGAAATATGCCAAATTCAACAGAACCCAACAAAAACAATTAAACTTGCTGATCATGTCCAACAGAAAGAAAAAAGAAAGAATGTACATGTACGTGTTAAGGTACATGTACGGAGCTTCACAAATGATACATGTGACACAAGTACGGAATCCCAAACTGCTGGTCAATTTTCTTGTCCCACTCCATCCATCCCACAGACCAACAGCAGTTAATGTAAGTGTTAATTCAACATTTTCCCTTGATATTGTTGAATTAGCTTTTATGACATTGAATTACCAGGTTAAATGCTGGATTTAATCAATTAAAAATGCTGGCTTTTAAGAATTTAAGTGTTGGATTCAACAATTCACTTTTTAGACAGCAGTTTCAAAATATTCCGGGTATTGAAGCTGCAGGGCTTTTTCTTACAAGAATTTATTTTCCTTACACTTTTAAATATTCTTCAAAATTACTAAGTGAAGCCACAGTCCCCTTCCCCTCCCCAGAAAAAAATAATGGATGGTTGGCTCCAAAAATGTTTTGACTGTGCGTACAAACACTTGTACTCCACTATTCTTGGTCCTGTAGATGACAATACAAGGGGTAATCCCTTTTTTTCCTGCATGTACAGTGTACTTAATTTTGCGAGGCTTAAAGATATGGTTTGGCTTGTAAAATGACAGAGGGCATGATTTCCAGTGGCCACCTTCAAAAACCACAGCAAATACCACCACCAACTTTCTAGATTGTGTGTTTTCCTTGCTACTGAAATCTCTTTCAATAAACAATTACCAGTATCATACAATGTACTTTCACCTTCACTAAATATCCTTGCCATTTAAAAATGTGTAATGCAATTAAAATAATGGCCATTTCAAGGCTATCTACATGTACACGTACATGTACCTGTACATGCATGCACTCTGGTATAAAACGTCAGAACTATGAATTTGTCACCGGTTGCTAGGATTCCATTTGAGAGTGTGACACAATCATCCAAACAGGAGGAGCATGTGAGCAGTACTTACCTCAAGTACTAAGCTCAAAGATTTAAACTTTAAGAGGAATCAGACAGCATGTCCACAAAAAAGTGCATCGTTGCCCTTCCCAAAATAAAGCCAAGTACAAAAAGACACAAGTTTAGCATCCAGATTTTAGGGGGAAAACAGAAGGAAGAGAGGCTTTTAAATTTTTGACATGTATATCTTCATGATGGATGCCATCCTGTTTCAAATTTCTAACAAGCATCATTGGTTCCATTGTTCAAAGACAACAGATTGGCATAAATGAAATTTGTTTGGATGGTTTGCTGGTAAGGCTTTAGCACGTTTTCATTAACATTTAACATAACCACCTCCACTAGGGCACATGAGAAATTTGCAGGGACAGCCAAGTACGTGTACATGTATGAAGACACAGCCATATATATATCCAGTCACACTGGGAGATATACATGTATCACAGAGTCAATGGCATGATGTGAAAAGTGACAGAGTCTTACAATGTAAGTCAGAAGTTCCAATTCGTAACTGTTTCATTTTTTAATATAAAGATGAACAAAGAAATTGCTTGGAGCGGGATTTGAACCTACAGCCTCCAGAATGTCGTACCGCTGCTCTATCAACTGAGCTGCATGTATCCAGCCCTATGTTGGTGGCTCTTCCCATCTTTGTTTTATTTTCGGATGGACTGGATAACAATTTGCATTTTTTCATTTCTTTTCCGGAATAAAAAAGCAGCGGATTCTGACAGGAAGTTGGTGGGGAGGCTAACCATGAATTTGGTTGACTTTGCCTCATCTTAACCTGATTCCTCTTATCTGACTTCAGGTTTTCGTGGGTTTCTCTCTATTGTGGAAAATGGTTTGAACTGTGCTAATGACTAAATTGGCAATGCATGTTTCATAGTTGAACTGTCATGAGTTGTTGCATACAAACACTGTACTGCCCTTGTACTAACCAAACCAACCAGAGGAGAGATTGCTTTCTTAATGAGATTTTATCTTGGATCAATCTATGCAATTTTTACCTATTGGGCTCTCTCACTGTCTAAACTGGGCTCCTGTCATGTGTTGGCAGGCAACATGGTAAAAAAAAAAAACATCCCAGAGGTCACTACCTCTGGATCAGGTATGAAATTCTAGAGCAGTGTTGCTTGACAGACATCTGCTGGCCAATCTGCGGGAATGTTCCACAACTGATTAACTTTGGACACTTCTCGGTGACCGAAGCTGTATGAAGTCCTAGAATACTATCATTCCTGCTTGATGCACTGCACGCTTTGAATGACTCAAATTCCCCAGGAATTGAATCTAAATCATTGTGAGCATTTACGGGTATACCTGTATGTGGAAAGTGTCAACAAGGGAACGGCATGTTAATCATCACTGTCAGTTTGCTTCTCTTATGAAAAACAATTTTACAAAAGAGCAAAAAACCCAAGGCCCCATTTTACAGGGGGAGCAAAATCCATTGGTAATCACTCATAGGCAATATACTTTTGTAGGAAATTTTGGCTGGCAACCTATTATTGTTGAACTTTTTTTTGTGCTACATGGATTTCTGGGCTCAGGAGACCTACCAGTAGGGTTTAATTTCCAGATCCTGCTTGTGAATCGTATATTGGAGTCTTCATTAACCACAGCAGAAACATTCAGCTCATGGTAAACTGACGTTTGTGTTTCATCAGCTTGTGTGCATGTGGGCAACGCAGAGTGAGGATTTTGTGTTGGGTTGATGGGGGGAGGGAAGGAGAGCGTAGTACATGCACATGGCGAACATGTATACCATTCATTATATGAAGATAAGTATCCACATGTACCGGGGTACCTTAGGGAGGCACACATACATGTAAATCTACCGTACAAAGCTAGCATGAAGGGGCGACGCAAACTCCATGTGCACTGTACAGATGGTGCTCACGTATCGATATCATACAGTAAACAATACAGCACAACCTGGCTGACGCTTGTCGCACTGTCATGCATCTGATCACTAGTTACAGGTATGTACAGTGTTATGGTTAAGCTAGGCACCCAAATGTAATACAATGGAAAACACTGTTTAGGGAAACCATTTTGTCTTTCACCACGTTCACATATATGGCAGAAAAGTGGTCCCCATTGAACCTGTGGATTTCCCTTTAAATGGCCAGAGACTTAAGATTAGGCCTTTGATGATACAAGTCAGAAATAAAATTGAAATGTTAATCACGCATTCCACACAATGGATTGTTTTTGTATATGGATTTTAGGGGCATCACTGGAGAGATGACTACTGTACACAGTGAGTGCATTCTGTGCAGGAATCTTTGCATGATTACAGAAATTCTTTTCTAGAATCATCTAAAAAGATTGCTGGATTGTTTATACATGTATATTTGAGATACATTGTGTAGAAAAGAGTGTTTACATGTAAATAATGTAAACATGATGTTCCTTAATTACAATCTTGCACATCTCTCTTTTGTGATTGGAGGAGGCACACTCTGCACACACTCGGCTCTTGCCCATCCCCCGTCTGGTTATTGCAAAGTTCTCGTTTTAATGATGTACATGTAAGCACAAAACGGTGATGGACAGCCACAGAAATTACAATGTAGTAAGCACTGCCTCCCAAATAAATTGGGAGGACTCTGAAGAGTGTGTGGCCTGCTTGTCACCAACTTAGCATTTTTCAACTTCAGCACTGTCTGGTCACTGCAAGACATCCATCAATCAAAGAGCATTGTCCAATCAACCAAATGACCCTCTCCCATTGACAAATGGGTATCAAAACATCATCCCTGGGTTTTGGACTTTTTGCCCAGTGCCGAAATGGGGAGGCAGAGTGCTTGATGTCACAGAGGGATGACATTTCATGAGCTCCAATGTGAGATTACGATCCATCCCACCAAATTCTCACTGTAAAGCTGACAGGTACATTTTACACAAATGAACATACAGTACCTGTATTGCCTGACATTGCAAACTCAATCTTCCACATCAAAACCCAGGTCTATAAGTACCTACATGTAATGTTATGAAAAAACCTCCTGTTAAGATTATTTCTATGTATTAATGACCATACAAGTACAAATATCAACAGCCATACTGGTAAATCTACATGTACGTAAAAATAGGTGTGGTCTCACTCAATATTTTTTTTTTTAGGGGGGGATGTCACAGCCAATACAAAAAGTGTCAAAAAAGAAGTACGTGTACATGTATATGACGAGCATTTAAAGTGTCATTTTGGGTTTGCAAAGAACTCCACCATGTCCACCCTTCTTGAATGAACACAAAGTACCTGTATGTGTACATGTACATGTATGTACCCTTTCACTTTGCAAAGGGAGTGAAAACCTGACATTAGGGATGGTAATATCATCAATGACATGATGACAAACAGAAAAGTGCCGACATTACTTGAGAGAATAAAATTAAAACATTTCAGATACATGTGTAAAGGAAATGTAGACCTCAAACTAAATCTGCAATTGTAAAAACTATAATTTTACACTTCAAATCTGCCCTGAGGAAGATGTTGATTGCACAAAAGCCAAAAGTGAAAGATTTTAGGGCCATTTCTAAAACATCCCCCACAATCCCACAACACTAAGAGAAAAATTATTGGCAGAAGGAAGAATAGTGGGCCTTTTTTGGGCCTACAATATTTACCCAGCCGGTAAAATAAAAAACAAATGCCGGGATCTTTAAGCTTTAGACTGACGTTATAATGTTCTTGTTTTTTCATGCAAATTTGCTAGTAAATACATGTACATGTTATGTGCATGAGTGGCATACATGTACTTGTACATAGGTACCGGTACATACATGTACATGTTTACCATATCGGTATGTTTTAATGAGTTTTCACATCGCATCACCAAGTCTAATAAGATTTGGGTTGAGGTATAACGCACATGCCAACACACAGGTCAAGACCTACACGTACATGTACACTGGTCTGTCCATGTACATGTATTTGGTACATGTAACCGTACATTTTTTCACAGTTAAAGAAGTCTGTCTGCGACATCACTCAAACCCAAATCTCATTAGACTTGGTGGTGCTACGTGAAAACTCATTAAAACAGTGGAGCGTGAGTGAGGCTATGGGTATACATATATATGCACCATCCGGTACACACGTACCATGACGCACGTGTACGGGGCACATTTTTACCGCCCGCGTCGTTTCCAAGAAAAACCACAATTTTGACAGATTTTTTTTATCAGTGCGCCTAAATGAATTGCCATAAAGCACTCCCGCCCACGCTAAAGATGCTCCTGACATTTATACCGTGCAGACTGCAAACGACAGCTTTCTCTTTGTCAACCCTCCAATGTCATTATCATTTCTGCATGTACACTGTCGCCCTGAAACATTGTCCCCATTAGCATTTGGGCATCATCACATCCCTGCCCGTCTCAAACAAAACATGGATGACTGTCGCCACAGCAACCAGAACCACCTGTCAAGGACCTCTGGCATTTAGCAGAGAGAGAGAGAGACAGAAGGAAAAAGAAGGTGGGGAATGGATTGCGGAGCATTGTGGTCAATCAGGATTTGCTTGAACAGCAGCGAGTGGAAGTCTGAAGCAGAAATACTTACATGTACATGTATGTACATGTACATGTATGCATGCATGAGACTTGTACATGTACATATACGCATACCACCATGACTGCACAACAGCATCAAATAAAAAAGAGCATGCGCGCATGTATTTCCTGCCGGGGGGGGGAGCTTAAGCGAGGCAAGCTGGGAAGAGATCGTCCTATAGCGTGGTCTAACGAAATACAAAGGCTTAAGGTGTCTGGTGCCATCCAACGGGAACGGCTTTTCTAAATCGCATTCATGTCAACAACGAGGGAGCAATTTTAAGACATAAAGATCGGATGACATTAGGGTGGCTGCCACTGATACTGAGATGCAGATGGATTACACCCGCCGTCCTCGTTCTATGATTACACAATTGCTTCCCAATTTCACAATTTGTAAGAAGTGCTGGTGAATATTTATTTAGGTTAAACAGCTGCCACATAAAATTTTGAACAAAAAAGTCTTGCTGCAAGGGTTCTTTTTCTGTTTAAAGACCAACACCAACGGTTTTAACAGTTTTGAAAATAACTGTGTGTAATAAATCATATTATTCATTACCAAATCAGGTCTGTACGGTGTCTGTATTTTTTGTAATTTTGCAGAAACTTTTGAATGTCGTCTTCGAGTTTTATGAAAAATTTCCACAATCCGACCACTGCCGGCGCTGTTGAGAAACGAAATCTGTATGATGTAATACTGGAGAAACATTAGAACTGGTATCCCTGGCACAACTGGTTCCGCAACAAATGTGCATGAACATGTACGTAATTATGGAGCTACATGTACATGTACAGTTGCGTGCACCGCATACCAAGGATTGATCTGTATGCCGGGCCTACTGTGCCGCATTGTCTCTTTTCCATTGAGTTTGTGCTCCTTTCTTCATGATTTATAATAATGCTGAAACTGTGCGTCATTGGTGGATTCTGCAAGAGAACCAGGATTGGAGTTCTTCCAGTTCCAAAGAATGAGAGCACTCTCAAGTTTGTGCTGTCGTCCGTGGCTACGTGTGCTATGCATGCCTACTAAGCGCACATACTGTGGTATTTCTCTCCACTGTAATACTGTACAAACTCAATATTCATTGGATGTTAATGAGTCATGACGACACGTCCATATTTACAATACCGGACTGGACTCGCAGGAAAAATGGGTACTAAAACTGTGTTTTATTAACACAAAAAAGTGTATTGCAAGGGAGATACTGATATGTGCCACTTTTAATAGACTTGGATCTTCTGAATAGGAATCAGTATGAGAAAATTTAACATCGTTGGAGTTGGTCTTTAACTAAGCTCCCAACATGAAGCTTTTTTTGCGCAAATTTTGTGCAAAAACGAAACAAAAATGAACCAAAATCGAACATAATGCAGTAACCTAACATTTTGCATCAAAACTGGAACACAAGCCTCACGTAAAGAAATCATGGCTACAGTTCTAGAACCATTAAAAATCCTACACAAAAAATTCCAGGGGTTGGATCTGCTGACTCTGGGTGGAAAGGATTCGTACAATAAAAATACGGCACATTTATTAGAATTTCAAATAAATCATAAATCTGGAAGTGAAGTCACTTCCAGATTTATTAAAACAGAAACCTGAAGAAGTCAATCCAGGTCACACAGAATGATTTTAAACCAACCTGCAAATCAACCTGGGCTGCAGAATGTTGGTAATTGTTTGTTTCTGAAAACTGCTTAACATTCCTCATTCTTTCATTCTTCCCAGTCTGTAAACAACTGTGAATTGAGGATAGACAAGCAGGCTGGATCTTTCCTCTGTTCTAGCAGCAACAAAGCCAAGAAACATGTAAGTAAAACACTGTAAATAACTTCAGATACAAGTTAATACATTGAAATACAATGGTGCAAAAAGTAAAACAAAAACGTCAGCCTTTCAGCCACAGGCAAAGTTGCAAGTTGCAACACTGACACTTTATCGAGCACTACATGCTTTGTAATATTTCTTCAGTTCTAATAGTCAAATAATGTGGATATTAGAAGTTGACAATGACATTTTCAACAAATTAAAAACTTCTGTTCGAAATCTATCCTTATACATGTATCTTGACCAGGTACAGCAAATTTATAGATTGAACAACATTTAAAAAAAATGGAAAGGTCACTAAAAGGTCATTAAAAGTACTTTCTGAAAACAAGGCAACAGGCAGGATCACAATTTCCTTTCTTTTACATTACTGCTTAAAAATCTCAGAGTTTAATACCACTTACAGAAAATTGTACATGGTAACTTGTTTGTTTCAGAATTTACAGCATGCCATGATGCAAATCACATGTACATGTATATTGTACTGTGCATGTTGGGTTTAGCATGCTGGTTCAGTAAACCAGGTTGTACAGAGTACTTTAAGTTTGCTTGTCTGCATTTTGCGTGATTTCAGCTCGTCGCATTTTCATAAACACGACAAGAAAACACATTCCATGTGTACCTCAAGGCACTCAGTTTTTCTCTCAACGAAAGGTTCAGGAAAAAAAGGAGCTCCCCTAAACAGCATTTTATTTTTGAGTGGCCACTGTCTGATGATCAGACACTGATCATCTGAAGCATGATTCAGGGTAGGAAACAGAGAGAGAGAGAGCTCAAGTACGACGACATCCATATGCAAATTAAGCTCCAGACGTCCATATGCAAATGAGCAAATAGGAGGCTCATGTACAGGAGAGAGGAGCACACACTCCAATGTCACCAAGCCTCATCAACCACACGGAGGGTATTAGACAATTTGATTAAACTCATGACTCTGTGCATTGGGGCCCTTTGCCCTTTTTGGAGGACGACACTGGCTGGTTTTACCAGCAATTTTTCCAAACTTTTTTTTTCTTTTTGCAAAACAGAGATAATTGAAACAAGAATTGAACGGCAGCAAGAGTGAAATATGAAAGTCTGTCATTCAGGGATAAATATACATGTAAATATTACAGGTGTGTGTGTACAGAAGGCAATTGATGCCAATCATTGTAATTCAAAGTTTTGTTATAAAAACTGAAAGCTTCAAATGATGCTCTTTGATATCAGTGCAACTGAGTGGATGTCAGCTTGCAATTTTCATGCTTCGAAAGAAAGGGTTACTGTTCCATAAAAACATGGACACTTTTAACTATTAGGGGAAGTTTATTGGGAGGGAATCATGTAAAAGAAGGCTCACAGATAATAGTGTAGATTTGGTGAACTGCACCATGCATACTGGATTCACACAATAGTTTATGTAGAGATACAGGTGTAGCATCACCTAATGTAATTTCACCTGTAGCCTAGGAGGATGAAGTTCCACACACAAGCACGGACAGCTTGGAAACTCAACTTGTTTTTTCCCTCATAGTGGAATATCCAAACTGCATTTATACCTGTAACAAACTACATGTACATGTAGCTGTGATTTTGCTCCAGAAGAATGTACCCCGAGACGGGCGCACGAAAAAAAAGAAAGTGGTATGAGGCGTCCATGCACCTCACACAAATAGTAGAGACAACAAGCATTCATCACAGAGAAAGTTTACTTTTTGAGAAATGTCAAGGCCTGATTGGATTTCATCTGGAAATTTCCCATTCTATTCTTCCCGTAAAAGGCCAAAAAGCTTTAGACACCGGCCAATGTTACCTTGAAACTATTAAAAGCTTCCATATGTAAAATGAATCAGGAACAGAAGACAGACACGGGCATAGGTTTAACTATTTTTGTGTGATTTGGGCATATGGATCAGGAGTATCATCCATTTTTTTTTCATTAATTCCTCTTTGAAATTTCTGCTGGTACATGAATACAAATACTGACTCATCAGGTCTTTCATTTGTGAGAGTTGCAGCATAGAAAAAATCTACAAAAAATATTGTACAAGGGCGTAATTATTCTCTAATTCTACAGTCCCACCATAACGTTAGTGCAAGTGAAATTCCTTCAAAGGCAATTTAGAAGCCTGGATTTATGTTTGGTCTTATAGTTTGGGATGTTGGAATAAAATGGAAACAGAGTTGCATGTACAAGTATCCCAATCATATAAATTTACAATGTAACTGCTCATTCAGCCAGAAAATTAATGGCAGGTGGAGTTTTTCAACATTGCATGAATGTGGGGTTTGCACAAGTGGGGAAACTGTCTGTAAATGAAGGGATAAAGAATCCAAAATGGAAGCACCAACTTAAAAGGAAAAATTCCTAATCCATCATTTCTTCTACTAGTACCAATATGCAAGGAACTTGTAAAAGGAGTGCTCATGAACCTGTTTTCAACATGTTACAAGTTGCCTGGAAATGATCAAAATGATTTCCATGTACAGGAAGGTTCCTAGTGTGTACATATCAAATCTCAGACTACAGATTATCCGTGTGATTAACTTACATGTATATTATTATGACAGTTAAACAAATTGTTAGCGGCCCTAAAATCATTACCACGCAAGTTACCTGTGCACGGGCATCAACCTTGAGTCAACAACAAACATACATGTACAACTTTAATATTAACTTTATACTAAATAACATCTTTTTTTTTTCAACTCAAACGACAAGAATTAAATTTTTCCAACAAGCTCAGACCAACAAAATATGCAGTTTTGAAACATCAAGCAAAGCATTGAAAGTACACAAAAACATTGAATTTCTGAAACTAAACTGTACTGAATAAAACAAGTAATTTGAAATATGATAATCAAAATAACAACAGTTTTTATATAGCACCGTTAACTAACTTAGATCAAATTATTAGAATAATTTTCCACAATAATGTTGGACAATACATGTACCATTCTAATTTGAGACTAATGAAAACTGTAAAGTCACTGATATCTGAAACAAAATAGGCATGTTTAAACAAACATACACGCAAACAAACGTTATTGATTACAGAGGTATTTGTAAAATTAAAATAAAGGGCAAGGACATTAAAATTTGACATCTGTGGATTGATGTCATACAGACCTCAGTCTAAGCTGAACCTTCAGCATTTTGTTTATGATGTTTTAACCAACTGATTTATTGTTGACTAAGAACTTGGACAAATTCTTTAAAAAATATTTGTGTATTATTTCTATTACAACAATAAGATTTATTAATGCACTCTTGATCAGTTGTCAGTTATTTATTTCGGAATGTCGATCGATAGTGAAGGTACATGTATTGGCGCGACCTCGGCAATATTGCCTGAATTTATAATCTATGTCTTTTCATTCACAAATTCCTTCTGCTCATTAATTAATTAGAGAAAGAAAAAAACAGTCAAAGACACGCACCTTATGAGTTTGGCCTCTTTTTCCTCCTCCTGTTTTTGCCTTTCCAGCACCGCCTGAATTTGCCGTCGTTCCTCCTCTGAGAGGTGCGATAGGTCCAGTTCTGGGACAACCGGACCGGCGGGTGGTTGGGCGGCCGGCCCAGGCGGGGCTGGGGCCGCAGCACCCGGTTTCGTGGCCAGCGGCTGCACGGTCTTGGTCGCGGGTGCCTTGCTCTGTGGAGTCGCCATCATGATTATGTCCCCCCCTAACTCAGTCTCCTCACACCGTCAATGTAGAAAAAATTCCCAAATATTTTGTGCTAGTTCCTCGGCGGAACGAGTCCCTTCCAGTGAGCAATTTAAGATTCCGTTTCAGTCCATTATGGCGTTAGCTGGGCCGTCTAAGCGTGAAGTTTTGGAGGAAAGACATCCTTTTATCGAGGGTTTGCGGCCCACGAAAATGGGCTGCACGATCTATCCGCAGCCCAGCATGCGTGAATTGACAACGTACCATGTAACTGTACATGTACATGCGGCGGGCGCATCTTCTGCGCCAAATTATGTGAGACAGCGTGCAGCTGTAATTTGCATGTTGTTAATTATTTATGACATGTCTACGGCCCGCATTAGTGAGGCGCAATGTATTAGAGGCTCACTTTTCTTCGTCAAGACCTGGTGAAATTAAATTATTGTATTTGTCAAAACACAATTTTACAGTTGTTCCCAATATTTCACGATAAACTAAACGAATTTGTACGGATACAGATGGAACAATGCCAATTTTCTAGCTTCATAGAAACACTCAGCATATTCCCTCAATTGATTGATTTCTTCAATCGAAATTGGCCTACCTTGTTTCTAAGATTAAATTTTATTTTTTTTTTTTACTGTTTTTTAACCCCATTAAAAAGAAAACAGACTCAAAATTCAATGTTTTCGACCATCCGAGTTCGACTGTGGGCTTCAAGTACTCGCTTTACAAATTTCACGCTGAATATTAGTAGATTTTATCTAAAACGTTAAAATTTATCAAAAGAACCCAAAGATGAAATTCTTTTCATGCCTTTAGCCTGCAATTTCTTGGAAATGGTTCGGGAGCGAAAGAAAGTCCAGCGCGTACGAGTGAGCCCAAAGAGCCTACAATGGTTCTTTTTCCCTCTTTTTACGGTTTTCTTTATTTTACGTTGAGGAATCAGAGGTCAGTCTGTTGAAGAAAGAGGGGCAAATATACTTTCTTTCCCCAGATTAGTAAATTAATAAAACTATCGTTTTTCTCGATTTTCTCTTTGTAGAAAATTCCAGACAGGGTTAGCAGCATAAACATTTTTTATTCTCTGATCGGAGTTAAAAATGAGTGTCGGAAACTGAGAATCGCAGAATTAACCACGGACGCCCTTACGTAGTAGAGAGGGCGCCTTCAAGACCTAGTAAGGTTCAACATAGCGACTATCGGCGTTCCAAGAGTAGAATAATTTACAGTGATGCAACATAAATTGACATTGAGAACCCCCAAACACCTTTAATGTACAGTCTGCAAACTCCATCATTAAAGGGCAGTTATTCCCATGAAGTGAACAAAAGCCCAAATCCTCCTCTGAATCTTATCCCAAAACAATGTTTCTCGTTTCTCTCTGTATGCTGCTGCATCAGCTTCTACACAAACGACTGGTTTGGCTATGCTGCACTGTGACAGTTTCCTTCCTCCATGGTTAGTGCAACCATGGAGGGAGGAATTCCTCCAAGGTGCAATGCACGGAGTCGGTTCAAACTAATGTTGGTACATTTGTATAATATAGACCAACAAGCCTTATCTTGGTGATCCTTACGTGATGTAGCACAATGCGTGTGAGGTAACAATCTCAAGCAGGAAGTGTTTTAGGATACGACTTCTAATAAAAGTTCTCTCCGTTTTCTGAAAGTGCTTGTGAACTCCTAGTAGGGGCCTACTCTGGTGTTTTCTAATGTGATTCGTAGTAAAGTCTGTGGTCTTAAATTTAACACACTGGGTGTTACCTGAGGACTACACAGCCTCTAATAACAACCAGCCTGTTAAATTAAGAGAGAATGTAACAAAACAGTTTTTGCAGTGTTGGATGTGGTAAATGAGACGAGTGATTTGCCAGGGATGAGGACATGGGTTGCTTTGAAGTGGTTGTAAATGACCTCCAGTAGGCCTACGTTCATGACATTGGGTTAAGAGTGTCCCACTTCGCATTTCTGTAGTCATTCGTGACAAATCTTGATACACGTCTTAACCTTTATCAATAGTGTCTTTGTTAGACTGTTGGCAAGGATCCAAGATTGTCACAGACGACGGTGTAGCCATATTCCAAAGCTATTCCAAGAGTAGAGCAACTAATGTAAAAACAAAGTAGACCCACGGCCCTATTGGCTTATGTTGAAATCTGGTTGGCTGTTCCAGAGCAAATCAGATATAAGTTCCACACCAAGGTATGAGTATACGTATCAGTAGTTTTTCAATTGCTCAATGATGTAATCACCTATTGTGTACCAGTTGAGGATAGGATTTCTTTTGTGCATGATTCTCGGGATGAATTATTTGGCTTTATTAAGCTTGTCTGGTAACTCCTCGTCTTCAAGGTGTCTGTTTGAAGGCACTCAGTATCATGAATGCCATTTGAAAACTTCTTGATAAAGAATGCAATCGTCGGTGAATAGTCTCAAGCTCGATGACAGACAGGCAAGTATCACGAAACACCACAACGCCATCCCCTGAGGAACACTTGAAACCACAGGAGAAATGTCTGACTCACCACCAACTACCACCATCAAGGAGATTGATTCAAGAAAGGATGCTATTTCAAGAATCATCACCAATTGAAGAGCATTTTTTACTTTCCAGTCAAGACTTTACTGAGTAGCATGCATCGAGTGAGCATATGGGAGGTGTGGAAGAAACTAACTCTTCAGCTGCTCTAAGATAACTTTTCCTGCAGGTGCACTAAACCATTATTATTTTTTTAATTTCAAAAAATTTCCCCCCCCCGTGTGCATGGTGTCAACATTACGTGGCCAAATCTGTGGCCAAGAGATTTAGGTACACACATCATGTAGCATATTAAAAAATGTTTTACCAAAAAAGAAATACAAAAATGGTACCTTTCATGTGACCAAACTCCTACTAACTTTGTAAATCATGCAAAAAGTAGCCGTTTAAGTGGTAGGACCATTTTTCAAAGGTAACAAAATTAACAGACACACCCACACCCCAACAAACTCAAATTGACGCATGCAGAAAAAAAACAAGTTTCAACAAAGGTAACACATCTATTTCCCCTTTTGTTTTAAAAACTGGAAAAACAATTTACTTTGGAGTTTACACGACAGAAACAAAACTCACAAATGCAAAACTCAGCAGAGCCACCAAAGGTGAAAAATAAAAGTGAAAACAACAGGTGTTAAAAAGGAAAGAAAGAAAACACATGCTTGGCATTCTGAGAAGTTAACATTGATGTCATCTACAAATTTCTGTGTTATTTTACCTTCAACTTTACAGGTGCAAAAGTCAAGTCAAAAGTCAAGATAATATTTAGAACTCTGGAGTCTACTGACAGACAGAAGTTTGGCAAAAAGACTAAGTGTATAATGATCTTATGGGAGCATATGTTACTGTTAGATTGTCAAAAACAAACCAAAAATCTGTTTTAATAATAATGATACTGAGTGCTTCTCAAATATAAAGAAAAAAAAAGAAGAAAAATATTCAGATGATACCTACCAATTCAAATATGAACAGGCCACGGATACAATTACATGTAACATTTTGATCTGGGAAATGATTCCTTTTTTTGACAACAGTAGCTAGCCCAATTTTGCCACTATGAAACAGTAACATGTAATAGTAAAATAGTAGTGTGCAGTGTGTATTCTGAACTTTCAACAACGTGTGCAATGTAATGACACTGGAAAGCATAGTCAGATACTGTTGCATGTACACGCACCTCCCCTTGCCAGGCAATAAACAACCCCCTCTTCAATGTCCTTTGTACATAAGTGAAAACACATATGCAATGGCTCTGTTGAACAACCAATCTTAAGGCTTTGAGCGACTCCCGTATCACAGTACAGAAAAAAAAATCACAAACAATAGCGTGTAAACATTACTTTACCATCAAAATCTGCATCAGTTTTGATGACTAACTCGCTCATATTTATGCAACAAGCTATGCATTGTCAAGTTGTATACTTGGAGGCTCTGTATAATATTCAAACAATGTCAACCTGGTTTTGCAACAAATTTTTGAAACATAAATGCCCTAATCTCTTGTGTTCCAGATTGTGGAGTGAGAAACTAGAAATTAAATTCTAAGATAATCCCAGTGTGACAATTCCATGGAAAGTTTGCACTCCATTGCAATGAACATACTAGTGCTACACAGAATGTGAAGCAAAAGAACCAACTTTGTAAACAGTGGAGATATGTACGCTTTGATATGTTAATCAATTATTTTGTTTACAGACACACACCAAGATCCCATTTTTCAACACCTAACTTTCCATGGAAATGCCTCCCCCAAATTAATTTTGACAATCATCATAACTCGTCATGGAGTTCTTTCTCCCCGTCTAGTCAGTCACGCCCGTTGGTCTCCGTCGGTTTGATGTAAACGCCCTCCATGGCCTTCCACTGGTTGGACTGGTTGGCGTTGGGCACTGTGCAGATCTCCCGCTGGCCGTGGATGGGCCGGCCGTACACGTCACCAGATACAGTCAGGTAGCTGTGATCAATGACACGGGGACAGAAATTGCCTATTTTTTATGGTGAAAGTGGTGCTGGTACCAAAACGTGCATGTTTGTGTGTGGCATTTAGTAGGTTCAAGACTGGGAACAAAAGTGGCTCATGTTGCTGGTTGCTGCCTGCAAAGCAACTCTTTTACGACACTGCACACAAACCAAGAGATGGCCAACCTCACAGCAGAAGCATGCATTAAACAGTCTCTTCAAACAAAGCCCGATTTACTTTCACTGCAAAGGACAGAAATTTGCTCAGTGCAGAAAGTACCTACTAAGCAGCCACAGCCACCAAAATGACCTTAGATGTATGTCAGTTGTACCTGGATCTCAGCTGATTTCTGGTTAGCACATAAACTTCCTAAGCAGAATTTTTCTACTGAGCTCTGTTAAATTGGGGCCAGCAGCTGATTTTATCAAATCCTGGAGCTTCTTCGCACATTTACGAGTCTTATGCCAAAAATCTCTGGTGCAGCTACAATTATATTATGCAATATTTGCTCTTTTGCTTGTTCAATACAAGATTAAAATTGGATCTGATGATTGATGGCATTGAATTAAGTGACAAGAACACACAATCTTCCTACCAGTCCACTTCAGGAGAGTTTGCTTAGCTGTGCAATGTTTCAATTTTATTATTAACCCACTTGAACAAGGACGATCACAGTTTCTTTAACGGCTGTTTCTTTTCAGTATTATAGCAGTCATTAAACAGTTATTAAGTTAGCCCCACCCTTCATCTTGAAAAACTTTCTGTCTTTCCTTCATCGGAATGGGCAGAAAATCTCCAAGTTCTCTCACAGCCCTAACAATTTTTTTTCATTACCTCAAAAAACTAAGTTGCACATTTCTCACATCATCCTCTTTAGGTTAAATAAAGTTGAGCCTCATACGAACATGATTAGCGTTCAGCGTACAGTGCATGAGTTATGCCATATTTTGTTGCACAATCCACGGACTTAATGCAATAAAGTTTGGCCAAAGTGAAGCTGTGTAAAGTTTGGGAAATCGGCGGCAGGGTCCACTGATGCATTTGAATTAAACACCTCACACAACCTGACTCGCTTTGACACTAAAAAGTAATGGCAAATCTATTCCTCTGACTGGCCTCAGGTCCTCACCTGTTGGTAACGACATGCTTGAATCTGACAGGTTCGTTCCTTTTCCAGTGGGTTGATGAGCAGGTGACTACCCAGTTGTCACCTGCAAACACCAAAGCATCAATTCTGGTGTTTTAGTTGATATGACAACTGTGTCAAGAATGTATCTTTGCATGGGAGGGTTAATGTGGTAAATGTTGAGTGAAACTTGCATGCAATGTTCAAATATTTAGCCAACACTTCTATCACTTCTCTGTTGAATTTCTGTCTCATATAGCAGACACAGTAAGCAACTTTTTTTGTTGGGTGGTGCGTTAAAATAAAACACAAAAATGGGAAAACAAACAGCTTGTCTGCAGTTGCTAAAAGTGCCAATATTTTACTCAATGGTAGAAAGGAGGCTAAATCAGAGGACAGCATAACCATTTTTAAAAGTCCACTTCTGTATCAAGGTCAGCTGTTGCTCTGTCTCACTAAGTTGGTGCACAAAGCGACTGGCAACAGGCTAGAGAATCATAAGACACTTGAAACTTTTCTGGCTGTGTGGTGATACTGTAATCCAGCATGGCAATCAAGTACATTTTTATGCCCTAACCATGCTGAACCCAACAAGGTTATGCAGGATTTCAATGGTCCCTATGGGGTTAGGGTTCGTACGAGTTCAAGTACACCAACACTGTTGTGAACTGTAACTCTTGTTATTAGCTGTTTCAGAATGGTCAAACAAGGTCAAACTCACTGTGGCGAAACCAAGTCAGCGTGCGGTTCGGTGTTTAAAGGCAGGACTGTGTAATTAGACACCTAGGTTTGATTTTGCCCAGTTCAGCCTATTCTGCAATGTTCAGTGAAATATGAAATAAATAAAATCTGGCCCTCCTCCCATTTGTTCCCATCCCTCCAAAATAGTCTGCAGATCCATAATCTGAGAAAAGTAAAAGCATGTCCGGCCTCAAGATCAACATACCGTCATCTCCAACCCCATCCTCGCCAAAGCCACTGACCTCCTGGTTGTGCGAGAGCGGCGAGGAGAAATGGTGACTGTGGAGGTTCTTTCTGGTGTCGACGTGCATCAGCCGGATTGTACTGCCACACTTCACCGGTGTACTGCATCAGCAAATGAGTTTAAAAAATTTACATTTTAAAACCTTCAGGGCTTTCTCATAAACCACAGTATGGAAATTAGCTAACAGAGAAAATGTGCTTAGGAGAGACATGTTAATTTATTTAAGCTCTAATCATTCAATTTCTAAATACATATACCCCAGAAGTGTGACCCATCATTCTAAAATCGGACTGAAGAATTGCAAGATACTATCTCAACTTCCACTGCCCCCAACTGTAAAACCTACCAAAAAAAAATTCCTGTCATTTTAAATAATGTTCTTGACATGTAAGTCTGTGCTTACCCTCTGGTGCAAGGCTCAGTCTGTTGACCTCTGACCTGCCAATAACTATTTTTGTCTGCAGCTGCTTCAACTCCTGTCACCGACTGAAATCAAATAGAAGAAAATATTACAGAACAATGAAACACCGGGTTAATAAAAGAACTAAAATTTTAATGTGGATTCTCAGGTTTTGATAAATGCATTCATATTTGAACTTTGAGCAACTCGGACAGGCAAGCTTGAAAGGCTGACCATCTGTTTGTCACAACATTACGGAAGAGTAAATGCGAATAATTGATTATTCAATTATTCTCAATCTATTTGATCGAATATTCAGGTAAACCTAATTATCACAAGAGCACCAACAATGTATGCATGTTGGTGTGGTGGTCTACATAGTACCTCATTGAGTTTCTGGACAATGATCTACCCCCTACTTCAAATAAAAGGGAGAATAGGAGTCCATCTGATGTTTAGTCCCATTGGGAGATTTTATTCCATTGCTACAAAATCTGGAAGAGTAATTTTGGCCTTACTGTGAGGCAATATGATACGCACCTGCATCATCTGCTTTTAGTCTTTATACTTTGAAAATATAACTTTAAAAAGCAATTTTGAACCAAATAATTTGTCCTTGTTTATTTGACTTTTACCTTCAAATATTTCGTTTGAAAAAGCAAACTGAACTAATTGAAAAATCAAGTGAATATCTGGTACAGACCTACAAGGCAGGTACTAAACATTGTAGGTTCATTTGAGGGTAGACACAAGGTCCTACTCAGCCTAAAACATATCACGAGATATGTCTTAGGCTGAGTAGAACCTTATGTCCACTCTCAAATGGACATTGTAAGTTCTTAGCACACTAAGAAACATATAAGCCCGTAGAAACTTTAACAACTTTTTAGCACATGGTACTCGATACTGAAACAATAAACAAAGAGATACAAACCTTTACTTGAAAAGGCAACCAGCCTGCAACATTCAGTAAACATGTACAATACATTGAATAAGTACAGAGCAGCCTCAGCAACCTACATCCTTTCTGCAGAATTTATTTCCGCAACAGCTTTTCCCCTGTAGGCTTCAAACATGCTAAACAACTAACGCTGTTCGGTTCCGTCTGATTTTAATCAGAAAAACAAAAAGGACACACATAAATGTGGATGGTATGATCAAAATGACACTGACACACACTGACAGTCCATACATGTACCTGTTGCCCACTGCCTGACCCATATCGTATGTCATGGGAGTGTAGCCTCACATTGTGTCTTGTGTTGAGGAGTTTGACGATCGATCCACAGGTCACATAGTCATACTCAAAATCTTCAAAATGGAAAGAAGGAGAAATGAAATTTGAGGCAAAACTGAAAACTGAAAGTAAGCTACCACTACAGTGCAAAATTCAGCCGTTTGTAGGCACTGCATGCAAGCATTTAGCATTGACCAGTTAAGGCATAACAGTTCAAAACAATGCAATAGGTTGTGTGGCCAGCATTCATCGTAGTGACCTACTTTTTAACAAAGATTGTTTTGAATACTCCTATCTGAGAACAATTCTTAAGTGGAATCTCTTGTCAGAGGACATCAGAACAGCTTCACACCTTTTCAGGCTGTCAGCTTTAGATACTGTGGATGTTAAAACTTTAGTTCAACAGGCCCATTTTAAAATTTAAGTTTGCTGCTGCCAGTGTAAAGCCTAGCTTCCATATGGTCGTAATGAACATTGACGGCATGCAAAATGTCAAGACATGGACAATCGTGGAAGAGATACTGTGCGATGCCATTCTACCAAAAAAGTTGAACCACTTGCCATCAGAAACTCAGAGAAGTTTCGCATAAAATGCCTTTCCTTAGGTTATGATACTGCCTCTTGAAGCCAGACTTACATGTACATGTATACTCCAGTTCCAAGCACATGTATTTTGTTTATGGTCAGATATTTTGTTGACAACTGGGGCATTAGGTGTCAGTATTAAGGAAAAGTGGGCTAAAGTAGTGGAACTAAGTGACAGAGACATTGTTGTATGCCTGTCATGCCACCGTGCATGTTTGTATATGCCTACTGTGGCAACTCAATGCAGCCTATTGGCAAGTCGCTGTCCCTGGTTTTGTCAGTAACAATCAAGTGTTGCTACATGATTGCGTATCACTGGCATGGTTGGAAACTGATTGGTAATGCACTCTGCATCTCTTTACGTCGATATGGAAATCAGGCTTAACGGTTATTTTGGACATCAAAAGATACATGTACATGTATTTTGGATCAATATGCACACATGCATAGAACACTGCACACACACACACGCACCTGACGGTGCTGAAAACACAGCTATAATTTTCCTACAAAGATGGTGCCTTACGAGACAGATCGGAAAGAGTCTCATACCCAGGCATCGCTTGACACCCTGTGAACAAACCCTATGAGACTGTAAGTTCTTCAATATTTTCCCGGGTAGATTTTACTTTAATACATGTAATGTACCTCACTCGTAACAAGAACTAAAAAAAAAAAAAATTTGTTGTTTAAAATTTAACATGTTCATGCCTTTGTTTTAATATCTTGAATTACCATTAACATATTTTTTATCATATTACATTAAGTGTTAAAAAAAATAAATTGACCTCTTCTAGCAATAACCTGCTAGGTTGAGCGGTCTAGACCAGGAGCAGATAATCAAGACTAGCAGAAGTTAAAGAGGTTCTAATCTCAGCCTGGAAGAAAGAATCCTCATAAAAAAGAGGTGGTGATGTCAAGGAAAGAAAGACAGATGGACGGGTAATGAGGAGGAAACGAAGAGAGGCTATTAAGAGAGAAGTGGAAGCGAGGACACTCTTTTTTACTGCTGAAAGTTCCACCCCTTTTTTTCTTAAAAAACCCTCATTTTTTGACAATAATATAGGTTAAAGGCTACAACATATACTTTAACCCGGTAGTTCGATATAGGTAGAATTTCAATGTAAGGGTCATCAGGGGAAGATTTGCTTAAGCAAGCACAAATGGATGTTTTATCTGGTACGATTGCCGGGCAGCTTTCAAAATGCCACAGCATGCAAAACCATCAAAATGGTGGAAAGACGTACAGAGTAGTGCCTTACTGTTTAGGAAGCAGTCTACGACGGGAACAGATCAACTTGTACCTTGGACAACTCGTACCATGGACAACTCAACATAATTGTACCAACTTGTACCTTTGCTGAGTCACACCTTGGACAACTCGTACCTCCAGTAAAGACAACTCTCACCTTCACAGAAATCAGAGCTTATTATAATTGTAATTAATTTGAACAATAATTGGATTTCCTAGGCATGTGTTCGTCACCTAATTTGCCGTTTTGGCTACACTGCCTTCCCTACACGCCAGTGGAATGACATCAGTGTGAGACAAATCGACGCTAGAATGTGAACACGCAGTCAGGCAACCAACATGGCCAGCCATTGTTACGTGCAATTCAGAATCTTCACCGTGCGGTCCACAGTGATGATGGAGTGATGTCATGTTTCATTTACTTCAAAGTTTATAAAGTAATGTCAGTTGTCCAAAACTTGTCCAAAAAAAAAAAGAATTTTATTCAGGAAGGCAACCACCCCCCCCAAAATTAAAAAACAAGACCAGAAACATTTCCAAAAGAAATCAAAACACAACAAGTTTTATTTAAGTACACCCCCAAAAAGTTACTCAACAAAATCATCATCCTCCCACAAAATGAAAAAGTCCAATAACGCTTTCCCAGACATGCCAGAGCCATAAGAAAAAATTGAATTCCCCCCCAAAAATAATTTAGGGTTTAGTAAAGTCCCCCTCCAAAAAAAGAATGTTAATAACAAACTCAATTTGGTGAACGGTCGGGTTGTTCGACATCCGTCACGTAAACCGACGGCGCAAACACCTACGGCAGGCACTATGGAGAAAATCATGCTGGCGCTCAAAAGATTTTGATTTGTTTGTCAATTCTCATCTTAAACATGCTGGAAAGGAAGAGCAAGGAAGTTCAAACTGAATTGATAACACAAGGGTATAAGTCATGCGAGTGGTCTTAACTCGAGGTACAGTGTACGAGTTGGCCCAAGGTACGAGTTGTCTGAGGTACCAGTTGTCCAAGGTACGAGTCATCCAAGGGGGATCACGTCAACTTGGACCCAAACCAACTCTGACCCATGCCAACTCGGATCCCAGACCAACTCGGACCCACGCCAACTCGGACCCAATGATAAATCGGACCCACGACCATCTCCGACCCACAACCAACTCAGACCCACGCCAACTCAGACCCACCTCGAGTCAACTCGGACCCACTGAGTCTCATGGTTGCACTACACCAAATACCCGTAGACCGAATAGACCAAAATAGCGCTGACTCTTGAACCTCGTGAATAGGTTGGCCTTCATTTTTTTCGCTGGAAATTCAAGATTTTTTTTCCACTGGAAATTCAAGATTATGGCCAGATCGATTACTTTTCGTTTCAATTTTATGAACTTTTATTCACCTTTTCCCGAAGATACCCCCCTTATAGTAGTAAAACTGTGCACTCAGCTCTGAATGCAGGGGCCCGCCTCTATCCAAAATAGACCCACATTGTGGGGCTTTTTGTGAAAGAAATACTCCAAACCGGAAACTATCAATCCCAAATTCGGGATTTATATAAATAATTCTATAATCCCTCGTGATTATGGCAAGTCTTATTGTAAAAAATAAAAAAACACAAAATGTGGGATCACGAGCAGACATACAACGCTTCAAAACCGTCTCCAATTTAAGACAATATATTCCACATTTTTATTTTAAAATGATTTGATTTGTGTTGTTCGAAATTACCTACCTATTTGCGTTATTTGGACAGTCAGCTTAGGCCTGTATGGATGAATTCCTCCATCTGCCTAAATTTTGCGGGGGGGAGGGGAGATTGGGGCAAGGTGGAAGGTGTGAGACTTGCCAGGCCAAAATAATTTGAAAAGTGAGGTGGGGGATAACACCATGAGAAACTATGAACACTATGACACCATGCCTGTTTAAACTCGAAAACGGAGAAATTCTGGGAAGCCTGTGCTGTTTCCCTGCATAACGTGTAGTAGAGAGGATGTTACATCTTAGCAGCATGCAGTGCAAAAGTGCATTTACCAAATGCTAAAATGTAAAAGTGGACAAAATAAAAATTTTCAACAAGTTAATCACGCTCCTGGGGTTGGGTCCGAGTTGACTCAGGGTGGGTCCGAGTTGGTCGTACAGTAGGTCTGAGTTAGTATTGGGTCCGAGTTGGTCGTAGGTCCGAGTTAGTATTGGGTCCGAGTTGGTTATGGGTCCGAGTTGGTCGTGGGTCCAGGTTAGTATTGGGGCCGAGTTGGCATGGGTCCAAGTTGGTCGTGGGTCCAAGTTGGTTTGGGTCCGAGTTGACTCGAAACCATCCAAGGTACAAGTCACCCAAGGTAGAGTTGACTCGAAAGCCATCTACACCATGTATGCACAATGGTCCTTCATTGATGTAAACTTGATATCCAACGTTGCAAAACGACTAAAATGGATGGTGGATGAAACGTGTACAAATCGAATAGGTTTGGAGGCAGAAGAAGAAGAAAAAAAATAGCAAAAGGAATGTTTTTTCCCGCAAAATTGCGGAAAAAGTCAACAAGCGATTGGTTTTTCTGACAGGTACCGACAATTAAGCAATAAAGTACACAAATGGCATGAATAATACATAGCATGACTATACATACCTGAGTATCCGGTGACAAATTTATTTTCAGAAGTAAGGAATATTATAAAAAGAGCGAAAATCGCACAGTAAAATCTATTGAGCTCTTCCATTTTGCAACGAGTCTACTGCGTGTCAGTGCAGTCTGGTTAAGTTTAACCATGTCGACCAAGTACGGTAGTATGTGTTGGTACCCGCACTTGCGCCTGTGAAAGGCTTCGAAGTACACACATGGGATGCACCCAACGAACCGGCAAATCTTATTTTACAACTGATAGATCGAAATGAAGAAATTAGTTGGCAAAAACATCTGTAACAGTTCATTTCCGCGTTTTCCTTCACCACAATACATTTAATTTACAATTCAGGGAGAAAGTAATTCATTGTACACATGTAATAAAATTGGGGATTGGAAACAGCTGACGCGAACTACTTGTTATTTAGATATTGATTGGGACACGTCAGGTTGAACCGAATTTCTTCCGGGTTAGTGGGTCGTATCGGTACATCAAATTATTTTGATAAACAAAACGAAGATGCCAAAATCCTGTGAGTTGCAGAGGGGATAGAAACAAGCTACATACAGGGGGATGCGAAGATGAACCTTTGATCAGGAAATGAGATATATTGCTCTTGAAAGTAAAACCTAATGTCACCTAGTTATCATGCCATTGTGAAGAGAATGAGCATGATTTATTGATCGTGACGTGTAGTTAGTGGTTTTTAGTGAAAAAAAAAACATATAAACGTAACAAACATGATCAAGATGCATCAGTAATCGAACATTAATACTGACTTGTAGTTGTAGGATAATTCTTTTTTATTACTTTTATTGGGTTGCATTTACTTTATTTCATCTCATAGTACATTCAACTCAGAAATGTGCATAATATTGTTATGATAGTGTTCCATCTTCTTCAGTTACTATCCTGTGCAGATCACGCTGTTAATAATGAGTCTTGATGGTCTCACAAATGCACTCCCCCCCACCCCACTTTGAAAATCATTTCACCACTGTTAGCCAAACCATATTTAGTGTCTTTCTGTTTATTTAAATTGTAGATTTTATCATGGTGTAGTGTTGGAGCAAAACCCTCAACAGTGTCAGTGAAGATGTCGGAGGATGAAAACAGTCTGAACAATGCCCCAGTCGGCAACAGAATCGCACTCTGGAAGCAAGTGGAGAAACAGCACAAGGACAAGCAGCTCATCAACCCCTTCTCCGAGTGGGAGGGGGCATCAACCCGTGCCAAGCTTCGCCCAGATGACCCAGAGTATGCCCAGCCTGTGGCAGGTTCCATGACAGCCAAGCGGGGCCAGGCAGCTGGCCAGCGCATCTCGGGTGAGATCCAGACCCTGATTGACGTCATCGGGCGGGTTGGGCAGCTGGGCGGTAAAGATGACCCCAGGCCGCGGGTCACCTTCGGGAGGCTCTTCGAGGTCTACGTCAAGATCTCCAACAAGCTGGTGGGGATCCTTCTGAGGGCCCGCAAGCAGGGGCTGGTGGACTTTGAAGGGGAGATGCTGTGGCAGGGTAAAGATGACCACGTGGTCATCACTCTGCTAGCATCCACCGAGGGGAAGTACAGTAGCAGTTAGCCTCTACCCAGTCAGCATGTACATCTCAGATTTCCCAGTTGGTAGGAGCATTGAGGAAGGAAGACAATAAAAGCATATCCTGAAAATAGTTTATGTACACATTTAGATTCACTGAAAATCTGTGTGTTTCTATAGGTTTCCACATTTGGTGGGAAGCTTCGGAAATAATTGAGATTTACAAGGACTGTCTGAAGGAGTCATTTCAGGAAATTTTGCCCCTTAAACATCAACAAACATCTGAAACAGGTGTAGATTGGGCCGTTCACCTCCCTCAGTAATTTGACTAACAGCAGTACTCGTGTTTTTTTGTTAATAGTTATTAACTGTTGATTATATTGGATGATTTATGTTTAATGAGATTCTTGGACTGTTATTTATTGTATTTGCTGTTTATCAAAGTTTCTTGCCAAAAAGTACAGAATGTGTGCAATTTTGTAGACTAACAATTTCAAATGCTGATTTGGAGAGTAAGCACTTTTAAACACTGAAGACATCCAAGACAGATAAAGCTTGGCCTGTCATTGCTTAATGCATGCTACCGAGGGCAGTTTTTTAATTACACTGGTTGTTTACAGTGTATACATGTATTTTGAAAAAGATGCTTACCAGGGAAGGTGAGGTGAAGCCCCCAAGTGGAAAAAAGGCTGGTTCCCATTTCCCTCCATACATATTTGTAGTTTGAAGGAGGGTGGGGGTTAGGGAACTACTTGTGAAAAGTGACAGTGTATTAACCCTAACCCCCTAAGGTGTATGCGAAATCATATTGAAATCAGAGGATTTGGGACTATTAGGGTTATAGGGTTAATGGCACCGGTTCACCATTATGTCATAAGAATAACTGGTTACCAGGGACAGACAGCCCCATCTGGCCAGGGGCTCCACTCAATATTAAATGAAGTTGTGGTTACAGAGTTGAATTCATGAAATTTTGAGAAAACCTAAGGGAACCCTTTTTCAAATGGCTGGTAGACATCTGTTAACAAGGATTCAAACAGTTCTTTTTATAAATGTGCCTATCAGGCCTTACACACAGGGATAAAAATTCACAGAAACAAAACCAACTTTCACAGAAGGGTGAATAATATCACAGACTTTTATTTGGCCAAGCCGTTAACAAATTATATACAGAGAAGCAAAGTGTAAAGCTGACAAATACCACATTTTCTTTTATTCTGTCACCTACACATCTCTACAAGTTTTGCCGTAATTTGCTTGCATTATATACAAATGCCTTTTTAAAAAATCAAACCCTGAACAAAAAAATCATTTAACTTCAATGAGGAAAAGTATTTGCTTTAAATTTAGAATTTATCTTGCAATTTAGATAAACACTCTTATAATTTTCAACAACTTGTCAACCACAGTCTCTGCAAACTGGGGTAGACAGCCTATGATTTTGTACACACATATCTCTTTCTAGCTTTGTAGGAGAAAAGGAACAGATTTTTTTGAAGAAGCAATCAGAACTTTGTAGAAAGGTCTTTGAAGTAGGAATTAAAATGCATGAATTTATACTCTTTAGTCAAAAGGAATGGACTTTAAACACTTAACATTCTGATGATTTTCAATCTGGAAATTCAACGAACTAGAACAAGTCTATCCTACAACCCAACCAAACTACTAGGTTTGTAGAATTTTTTAATATGTTGTCCCCACAAGAGTTTGTCAGTAGGAAGTTTAATAGCTGGTCACTTGCCCAAGTCCTCCAAATGCCAACACCATGCAGGGAACCAGCAATGTAATGAAGTCCAACACAGGCTGTATGCACAAGTCCAATCACAAGGTCCTTCACAAGTCCAGTCAAGTAACAGGATGACAGTCCATGACAATGGAATGCATGTCACACTTCATCACCGTTTTCACAAAGACACAAATTTCTTACTGGAGAGTAAAATCTAGGTTTCAAGAAAATTGCATCTTAAGTTGATACGCTTTCAGATGCTTATTTCCCCTGTATTTATCACGCCTTTGACTTTGCCTTTGACCAATGCTGCTGCATGACGGGGTATCTTAAATGACGTAACTGCCAAATATTATAGAAGTCAATAAGAATTGTTTATTTAGTAAACAAATTTGCCTCTTCATGAGAACACTAAAATTCAGGCGACTTTTAACTATTCGTGAAAATGTGTGCAATTTTGCTATAGCACATGGCAAGTGCAAAATTATTGAATTTGTATACATTGCTGGCATCAAATTTGCCTCTTCATGAAAATGGCAAAACAAGTTTACCCATGACTTTGGCCTTTATTGCTAACACTATATCTATGGAAGAAAAAATTCACCTATGTGAAAACGCAAAATGTGGTTTAGTTGAAATTTTCCCGGGTAAATATTCATGATTTGGCTGATTTCAGTAGATTTGGTAAAAATGATTACACCCAAGTTGTTGGCACCGCAGAGCCTATTAAATATTGCCAAAAAACAGACCTTTAAAAAAGTCACGATTTTGAGCCAAAGTGTCCCTTTGTGAAAACGGTGACGACTTGATTTGAATAGCATGTAACATAAATAGAGACTGGATGACTTGTGATAGACTTATGAAAGGTTTGCAGGGATACTTGTTTCTTACTTTGAACATCTAATGTGAAATAACAGTTGCTGGGCTTGCCAGTCCTGTAGCAATCAAAATCACTATCAAGTCAAGGGGGATTTCCCATAGCAAGAACAAAGATCTGCTAAATACCTAAAAAATTGCTAAGCAAAGATTAGCAACTGGCCAAACTGTTTAATATGCAATCTTCAATTGGGGCTGATGTTTGATCTCCAGAAAAAAAGACATTTGCTGGGCAAGGATTTTTCCTGCTTATAGCACAATGTAAACTGGACATGGTACAAATGTTGCAGAGCTACCAGGCAGAAATACGTGCTAAGCAAAATTCAGCTGGGAACTAATTCGAAACAATATCTGTACCCCACACGAAGTTTTGGCTAGTGACCTGCTTTTGCTAAGACAATATTTCCACTGCTCAGCAAATTGGTTCATGCTGGTGTTGAACTCTGAAAGATTCAATGATAACATCAAGCACTGAAACTCCTTCAACTTTGTTGATTTTTAAGATAAAAGGCTTTTGATTTGTAAAAGCTCACAAAAGTTTTATTCTGTTATAATGCATTCTTAAGTAAATTTATAAATATTAATCAGGTCATTCACCTCTGTTAACAAACTGCCAAAAAGTAAAATAAATTATTTTAAAGCAATAAATAATGCTGAAATGTTCAGATATCAGGGGTTTGTACAATGGCGGGGATTACATGTATAAGGAAAAATGGATTAGGACTGAAATGATTGTATTCTTTGCTTCAATGATGTGACATCTGCCATTAAAATAGCGGAAAGGGAAACTAACTCAATTTTCCGGAGTGATGTTATTCTCTGCAATCAATTCGGGATCCTTTTTTGTCCACTGAATTTGCATGCATGTATGATACTCTCACTGCTACATACATGCAACCTGCACACACTATGACGTAATGTAGATCTCTAGTTTTATTGGCTGGTATGAACTTAAATCTTCAAATGGTGCCACACTATAAAAATCAACCTTGTGTCATGCTGCATATATTCATTTGCCATGATAGTTTCTTATATTAAACAACTCACTTGACCCTTTGTAGTAGTATAGCCCTGGGTTGACAAAAGCAAATTGTGGTCAAGTATCTTGCTCAGGAACACATGCAATCTCGTTCTCTATCTGAAGGGTTTTAAGTTCCACCCATGGAAGAGATGCTGAACAAATCCAATGGTATTCATATTAATTACTCGACCAAATATCCCGATTAGGAGTTACATGTAATGTTTGGCAACCTAACTGAAGAATTTTGCTGCTACTTGGAGACTTGTACAGTGTTTGGTTTCCTCAAACACCAAAACGACCAGAAAGGCAAAGAAGGCACCTACCTGAGAAATGCCTCTAAAAAATACCAACTGAGTCCCCTAAAGCACCCCAAAATATTTTGTTTTAGCTGAACAATGCCACCCATGCTATATTCTGAGTCTTATAACAGTAGGTAAATAGTGGCTTACAACTGCTCTGTTTAGCTATATGTTATTTGGCAAAGTATTTCAAGTTTTTAACAAACAATGCACCGTGTCCATAGCAGGACTCTTGATAGCAGAATTGATAATACATAACTTTTTCAACAACCATCCAACCACTTTCCACAATACCAACTGACAGTTATCACACAGATATAACATTGCACTGACTGTAATATGTACGCGTAGTATAATGTTTAAATACAATATAATGTGGTTAATAGATGTTATTCAGTTTATATACTATACGGCACTTGAAAGAATGTGTGTGTAACAGTGGAAAAAAAAATCCGTCCAGGAAAGCAATTTTAAAAACCAAGAAATCACTTTAATAGCTTCTTTGCAGTTTCCTTTTTTTTTAATTTCCAACATGCCACTCTTGCTGATAAAATGACCAATTCTATTGCATCCCGGTAAACGGCTATCTTTCTGTATACTTTTTTGGCACACTTTAACCTGTGAGAAAACTTGGAAGAGGGGCCAATGCATGGGAACAACTTGTAAGTGCTATAAGCTCTGCAAAGAAACCATAGAGGGCAGTATGCATCTCCACAATGAACGAGTGAAGGGTACTGACTTCTCATTGGTTCACATGCAGAGGTTTTACATTTGGATATCAAGCACTGCTCTATGGACATCCAATATTAACTTGGAGGTGAAGCAGAATTGACACAGTGTTATGCTGCTATTCAGAAGTCTTTAGGCAGGGAGAGGGGAAGTATGACTTCAAGAAACGATGCGTGTCCTTCTCTCCTAATACCCAGGGGGCTTAGGCTAGGTGCTAAGTTCTTCCTTCATTTCTTCTTGCTAGGGCCTTTTTTACTCAGCCAATAGGAGGCACCGATAGTCAGCCCATCCACCGATACTGACATGGTCTTGGAAGGAATCTTGCTAAACTGTTTGCTACCGGAATTGTACCTGAATAAATTTTTAGAAAATTTAAACAAGACAAGTTAAAATTTTTTTAAAAGGCATGATATCAAAATTGAAACAAGATGGCGATATTTCTCCATATTTATGTCCTGAACTAAGAGCAGTGTACCCACATAATGAAAGAAAATTCACTGTATAGTGTAACTCGACAACCAGAATTAGAGAGGCCATTACTGCAGTGGCACAATGCTCGTGGACAGGTGGTACGCACGCATTACGTGCCTCTTCAACCAATAGGGTGCCATGATTTGCCAAATGCAAAGAAAAATAGTGTCCTACGATAGTAGATTGACGTTGACATCCTACAAAAATACCTTGTCTATCCCCTTGATCCACATCCTTGGAAACCAAATGATTCTTAACCTTTGAAGCCATGATAATAATAATGAATGGCAACAGAGGAAAATTTGTGTACAAATGAATCAGTGTCTATTTTGGCTGACACAAAACTCCACCCCTAAGTGCCTGAGCATGGAAACTGATTAGCTACCTGGTACCAAGCCTCCCTTTCAGAAAATGCACTGAAAAGTCCTACCAGGAGATGGTACCATATTATACTGACCATACTGGCATCAGTGACAACATTAGTTTGATTAATTCTATCAACTATACTGAGTGCCTTAACTACATACGTGCGATGGGATCCCACAAACAAAGTTTAAGGCCAGTCTTTTTAGAAATTTTTCTTCAATAGTTTGTGTTACAAAAAAGCAAATAGACCTCTACAATTTAATGTATCACTCAGAACGTGGCTCTGGTGCTTGGGACTCATTACGTTAGGTTGGGTCATGACGAATAATTTACAACTTGTGCTCAGTAAATTGAGGAATGAATCCTTTTTACTCACTTGTACAGGTTCTCATACATCTTGTGCGTGATGTGCCTCGGCCCGACACCGTAGAGCTTAGTGAGCTCCTCTGAATCCGGGGAGTAGCCGTAGAGGGAGCGAAACTGGAGCTGGGAGTCACGGAACAGGATGATGAAATGTTTGGCCTCAGCCTTGGCCAACTCCTGAGGAAGGAATGGGGGAGGGGAGAAGATCATAGACACGGTGCTATTAACTGAGACGTTGGTGAGCCTGAAAGGGTTTGATGTGGGAAGGGGCTCTTTGAACTTCGGCTCCCCAGGAAAAAGAGCAATTACTTTTTATTATCATGACTGCAGAAAATCTGAGTTGAAACAGACCTTTATTAACAAAGAGGTCCTTAAAACGTGAGCAGGATAAATACAAATGAACAGATATGAAATGAAATGATATGAAAAAGATATGACAAAGCAATGTCATACCTGACACAGAAAAATGAGTATGTCTTATACATTTATCCATGGTCAGCTCATTTTAGTCAAAATGTCATCCAGTGCCTGTTATAATTAGGTATTTGACATTTTCACTAGGTGTGGCAGTATGGGTGTGGGGGCGGGAAATCCCTTGGTTCCCTTGAAGAGGCAGCCTTGTTTGACATACTGGTAAAAATACCTCTTTAAAGTCAAACTAGCTGTGATAAACCAAACCAAGTACTAAACACCCTCAAATGACTTTCCACTGACCATTGACACTGCAACCTGCAACCTATCCTGAGCAACAGCAGAGCATATCATATTTTTCGACAGAGCCTATAATCCATGAGCAGCATAGCTAGACTGTGTTTATTCGCCGCTGACTGCAGAAGACTCACGCAGTTTCAAGGCTGATTCTCTTTTGGCATAAGAGTGAACACAAAACTGTGAAAACAGATCAAATATCCATGCAGCCCTTCTAACTTCAGCAAATTACCCTGCCAACATTTTGCTACCCCTACCCGAAGTATGAACCATCCTAAGAGCGGAACAGGAACCACCAGGCTGGGTGGTTCAGGGGTGTTACCATGACAACTGGGTCGGTTTGTCCCAGTCCTACCTCAAGCACTTTGTCTTTCTGTTCCCTGTTGACTGTGCCAGCCAGGACGCAGTGCGATATGGCGTTGGTTATGATGTGGCGGTTGGACTTACTGGTGGGCTTGACGTACAGCTTTGGACCTGCATATAACAGATTCAAAAAGTCTGCAATTTTAGGTGGTGGAGACATGTCATCTGAGTTCAATGAATGCTGTGGTTCTGTCCAAGTTGCTGATGAACAAGGGAAGAGTTTTCAATTTGAAATTTGTAGTTTTGACTGATCTTTAACTGTCTTAAAATATGTTTTATAGACTAAATTTCCAAAAATGGATTTCTGTATGTAAACATTCTGTGTTCAGTTACCATTGGTAAAGTCTTCTCCACATGACAATTACTCAAATAAAATATGACTTAAACATACTTCTCCAGAAAAATAAGACCCGTTACCAGAACATTCCCATTTTGTTTGTCATCTGAAATTTTGCATGCAAATCAAGCATTCATTCATTTTAGTGCTTTTTTAAAAACCAAATTCATTCGCACTGGCATAGCTAAAACGTCAGCCCATGCAAATAGTACTGTGAATAAAATGCATGACAGGAAACAATGTGTAAAGTGGGTTTGGAAATTGTGATTCGAATTGAATATGCATTGATTTGAGGAAATTGCACAAAGACTTGAAGTCTTGTCAATCACATGCCAATCAGAAGTTAATCTGTGACAAACCACAAGTCTGGTGAAAAGGAATGAATGACAACAAAGGAACATCATTGTCAAAGTTCATTTCAACAGCTTGTGACTTGACTTGAAGGAATACTTGTAATGTGACTCATGAAGACTTCAATTACAACTCTGTTAAAAAAAGTAAAGACTTAATGACAAATAAACACTGGGAGAAGGCACTCCAACAGTGGATGACAAAAATACAATGTTTACAGATCAATCAAACTGTGTGAAAACAACAGCACGGGTGGTACTGGGCACTTTGGGTTTAGCCAGGGTAAGCGTGGGTGAAAAATGGGTGTTGGGCTTTGGGGATTAAATTATGCTACAGGAATGGCACGATTGGGCCTTTGGGGTACTGAGTGGGCAACAATGGAAATATATGGGGGGAAAATGGGTGGTCCGTGGGTCTGTGGGTGAAGGGGGTGTGACAAGACAAGTATATGGGATGTAAGCACTGTTGTGGGGTCACAAAGGATTGTTACTGCTGGGTGGCAAGGGGAAGGGAGAAGCTATGCACGGGTACACAAATATGACTGGCAGACAGGTGGGTGCCTGGGTGGGGGTTGCCTGAGGTGGGGTGTGGAATGGGCATTGTGGATTGAGGCCCCTAACAAAAAACAGGCACAACTGGGTAAGTTTGAAAGGAACTAATACTGGCAGTTACAAATGCAGCAGGGGCTTTAAGAGGGTGGGCATGTGGGGACAGATGGTTAAAGGCACTGGGTGGACACTGGGCTAAGCTGTGAACTAAACAGAGCTTAGGTCAGGCTGTGCTGTGTGGACATTAAAACATAGAAGGTATCGGACAACAGATGGTTTGGGGTATGCCACAGCAATCATTCAATCGTTGGCTTACAAGAACTGTAACTGTTAGGCACATATACATGTACCTGGACCGACCAAAGTCTTCAGCAATAAGGCAAACAGGAGGTGTGCAAGTGGGATGAGGGGATTATATCAGAACCATTTCAACCATGACAGAAAGCAGTTTATGAGAACTACATGTGTACAGGCGAAGTCATGGAGGCAGGTTTTACCCTCTGCAATATGCTCCTAATAACATGGGAAAGAAGGTCTTGCAAAACCTTTTGGAAAGTCGTGACATGTTGAATTACCTCATGCTTAAGTCTGGCCAAGGAAAATTTTAAGGCACATTCTTATCAAGGGATTTGTTCACTATTGGAAAAAAATCTCAGAAAGAAATTCTCAATTCAGCTCCTGAATCTGGAACCTTGTAGTAACTGGTCTTTACCTGATGTTAAATTTTGAGAGAAAAGTTGAACTGTGAGTATTAAAGTAAAGAATTCCAGTTATCACATAGGTTGACTTAATGAAATGGCGTGGAGAAGATTTTACATGAGGTATGTGTTCTAGGTAGTTCTGAATCCTTCCAATGTTAGGCTGCATCTGGAAGAAACATCTGTGGCTGCAAAAACCACATGCACCAACGGGAGCCACTGGCTGGTGGCTACAGCCACTTCCCTGTTAGTCTGTGCCGTAGCCAGATAATTAAACTGAGCCTTGGTCTGATTCCCTGCCTCCAACCATTACACCATGTGAAAATTATGACAATCGGGATCACAGCTTTGATACTTTCAACTTGGCAACCTGCAATTCAGGTCTGAGAATCTGACAGACTACAACACTGTCAAGCGGCAGATAAGCAGAGATGCAGAGAAGGAAACAAAGGAAAGATATAACCAGCAAATCAAAATAAGCCATGCACAGATATATGCGACCAAACTTTGACAAGCAAGTCACAGACTGAGGAAGGGCCGTTAATCAAGAAACATGCTCGTCAAGGCTCAAGACATGCCACAGATGGAAGAGTGGGGGTAAACAGGGTCCACAAACCCTGGTATTCCGGAGTGGTGTGACCACCTCCCCCGCCAGAGCCGTTGCTGTCCTGCGACACCACACTGGCCGCGCTTGACCCACCGGCGACCTCCTCCAGTTGACCTTTGACCTGCAGCTGGTTTTCCTTCTGGAGAGGAGGGGTGAGGCATGGAGGCTCCTTGGCCTTGGGGGACTGGGGGGAGGGTTGCTGCTTTGCAACTGGCGGTTGCTTTGCAACCAATGGCCGTTCGGCCAGTTTGTTTTCAGTTTTGGATTCTGTGGCGGGGGATTTTGCGGGTGTGGCAGCCTCGCTCGCTTCTGGGCAGACCCCCTGCTGCTTGGGCGATGCAGGCGGCCCAGGTTTCTCTGTGGGATATTAGAGGTTGATATTAGAGCGCAGTTAGTGCATGTGTGCAAAGAAATGGAAAGAAAACACGAAGGGTGATGATGGGTGACAAGAATGTTAAATTTATAGAGCTACAAAAGTTTAAACCCAATACTACAAGCCATTGAACAGAGGGAAAATGAAGGAACTGACACAACATGTCTAGATTATGCTGACATGGATTTCAAACTGCTCATGACAAAAAATTGTATCCTTCATGGAACTGCTCCCAATCAAATAAGTGCTAAGCACAGAAAAATCTGCAAAAACAGGTTATCAAGCAAAAAACTCTGCATGTCCACTGCTCACTCTGCTTAAAACATATTTGACTGCTCAGCATATTTCAGTTTTGGCAGTTTCTGAACAGCTTTGAGGGGCCTCAAAAGTAAATACAAAGACTGCTGCTATCCAGAGAGGAAGTGTCCAGCTGTGTAAGAGCTTATGCATTTGGCAAACATAAACTGCTGACTTTATTGTAGATGGTGCAGTGGCAAAGTGACACCCAGCTTTCCTGTAATGTGAATATATACAGAGTCCAAGTTTCAACCTGTATTTAGCCTTGTTCTCTACAACCCAAGGCTTATCTAATGGCAATTTCCATTGGACCAGCATACTACTGTTCTCATGGCAAATATGGAATTAACTGCCCAACTTGTAAGGGGCTGTCAAGTTTTTCTTGGAGAAATTTCGATTGTGGAAAAAAATGAAATTTCTTGACCTTCTAGTATAGAACTTAACGAGGTTAATATTTCCTGGAAAGATGGCAAAAATTAAAATAATGAAATTAATAAATGAAGAATTGAGAGTCAAAACTATAAAACATGACGGATTAACAAATGGATAATGTACTATTCAGTTAGCTGAAATAAAATTACTTTTTAATACAATTACAGCAAAAATTAAAACAACAAAGCAAAAATGCAATAGCTAAACAAATGGCAACGGATTGAATTACAATGCTAATAAATTTTAAGCATTTTATGTATTTATTTGTCAACATTATTGTTAATCTGGGAATTCAAATTCAACCAATTCCAACAAAGCAAGCTTGCAAAAACCTGGGCAATATTACTGAATTGAGCTTGGGAAGTTCAACAACAAAACTGGCCTCACTTTTCAGGGACAATTTGAACTTTGCATTAAAACTGGACTGACTTTATTGGTTTTCAAACTGAGACTGCTGAGTTTGAAGTTTAAAAACAGTCTGAGGTTCCAAAGCAGGGATCTTTTCACTTTTAAAAATCCAAAAATCCAAAGCAAAATGGTAACCACAAAAGGCAAAATGAATGACACCAGAGCCCTTTCCTGATGATACATGTAGTCAGATAATCACACAAGCAGCTCTTGCAATGCTACATACTATGTCGTCTAACTTCTGCAAACAAATTAATACTTAGGATGAAAATAATGGCCAAACGTGATGGGTTATCCAAAAACAAATGACAATGATATGTTTGATGTTAGCTTCAACAAAAACAGCAAATCATGAGTTACGGTAGGATTTTTTTGTTGTTGTAAAGGTATGGGTGAAACATGACTTCACAGCAAGGCACTCCAACAAAACCAAACATACCAGCGGCCTGCTCGGGGCCGTCAACGGGGGGCACTTTGACCTGACTCTCAGCGCCGCTGCCACCGCCACTCGAGGGCGCACTCACCGTGAAGGATTTCTTCGGGGCACCTGATGATCGAGAGCGGTGTAGCATTGCTAACGGTGGCGTAACTTATCCTAACGACTTGCTTAATAACAACTACAAACTGAGAGATGCCCACTGCATTTGCCTTATTTGCTGATTAGTAATTAACTGATTTTTTAATTAAACTGGTTCTTGTGTTAATTATTACTCATCAAACTTGGTACTTACTAAGTACACTGTACTAAAATCTGTGACCAGATCCAACCGTATTTTTGACTCAATAGTTTTCCACATGCCTCAGAAACTCCCACTGCTCTCCAATTTGATATATCAAATGATTTACCTTGTACTCAAGCACCTCATAAACACAGATTAATAGTGTGAAGGGTCCTACGAGTTCCACATTTCAAAACTGTTTGAGGCTGAGTAAAAAATATAAAAATAGCATACAGCCCTTTTTAAGGGGGTAAGCCTTTCTTACAGATGGTAAAGTGGTTTTTCCAAGAATGTGGATGGATTTTCTCAGGTCTTTTGCCAATACTATTTTTGGTGCTCTAGCTCTCACAGGTATTCAGTTTGCATTTATAGCTACTTATTTTTCAAGAAGCAATGATAAGTCAGTATAAAATTTAACACCAAATTATAAAGAAAATGAAAGCAGCAGCTGAGAAAAAGAGAGCAGGGTGAATGAGAAACCATTTTTACGAAGGCCTCTGCCTCAAAGGTACCATAGCTCTGGTGACTTAGGACTCTTGTCGTAGCCGGCCATTCCCGGCCTGTGAGTTACAAGACAAATCTTTGGTTGGTTTTATGTTGGAATGCTTATGATGTAAGTATGTGTGCTTGCTCAAAGACTTCCACAATAAATAAATTTCCATCAACTACACAATCAATCAACAGAGGGCAGCAAACTGCTGTTCACTGCAGATGCTTAATAGAAAAGAATGGTATCATGGATGTTCTGCTGAATTGAAGGGGATCCATGTGAAGTTGACTTACGTCATCTATGGTACATGTACTTATATGTTATGGTGTGCATTGCACATGTATGGAATTGCTGAAACACTGGGGGAAACATCAGAAAAACCTATTACATGTACTTCAAAATGCAAACTAAAAAAACAAAATCCAGGAAAGACCACAATGCGCTAGTGCTTTTTATTAAAAATCTATGTATATATGCAGCATACATTTAAAAAAATCTTTAAGGACGGCCAACATTCCAGACCTCATGGACTTGGTGCATACACGTAAAGTCAACAATGAATATGTACCATTCTCTCAAGAAAAGATGGCATGTATTTGTGCACATTCTGTTGAAAATAGGTCACCATGTCTCATTTGCATGTATGACCCACTATGCACAGCTAATATGTCCCCCCTCAGCTCCAATGAAGTCACTAAGCAACAACTGAAGTTCCTGCACCAAGTCCAGAGAGAAAGCCTTTTGACCTCTGACATTAGACCATAACCTCTGACTTCAATTGACACTTTATAGTAGCTTGCTTGCGCATTAGAAGCTACTAGTCAAATACAGTGAGGCCAGTTAGTGATTCTATGCAATCAGTTTTAATCTTTTTCAATAGGTAAACTCAAAACTGAACAGAGCTACTAGTGAATGATACCCTTTAACCTTTGACCTTAAACCCTTCCTGGAGATCCAAAACGACAGGAAGACTAGGAACTTGCCTTCCAATCTTCAAACTGTGGGAAACATTGCTTACTGTAATTGTCCAGGTCCCTGTCCGGAGCATAGCGACTTGTTGCAGGCCGACCGAAGTCTGTTTGGTCTTCCACTACGGTCGATTTAGGGCGGGGCTTGGTGGGCTTGGCCCGCCTTGCTGGGGCTGGTTCGTTCTCCTGCTAAATGAAACCAAATGCTACATCAGCAAAATGACAGCACGAATATCATTTGCATTCTAATTTGTACAATGACTGCACGTAGCGGTTCCTTAATTATGTGCCCATTATGCATATTAGCTATTGTAGGGAACCATGTCTGTTAAGGGTGCCCTCATCCTTCCTTTCTTTTTACATATTCATTTCACAGGGGTAATTAACATAAAGTTTTTACTTTTTGATGCTTCCCGTGCATGCGGTATCAACGGGGTCTTTTTCTGTGGGTTTCGAATAGGATAGAGCTGTGCCAAATTCTCTCTCCATTTTCCTTCAGTTTTGCAGAAAGCATGGCTCCAGCCATGTTCCACATGTACATGTAAGTCAAGTGGAAAAGTACATGTATTAATCTTTGAAACCTTCCGTAATTGTATGTATATTTTGCATGATCTGTTGTTGGAGATATTGTGTGATTATCGGGGCTCAATGTGATGAGTATTGTAATTTGTATCAAGTATTGTCGTACTGTAGTGCAGTTGTGATTTTTTACTTAAGTCACACTGTCTTGTATCATCGTTTAGTACTGCGCTATCCTGCTATTGTACTTTGTACTTTGTACTGACTTTTCTTTGGGAACAAATCGTAGTTGTGGGGAAAGATATCATTTGCTGTTATTTCTTGGATATGTTGAGAGTGCTCGTCTGCTTCCAGAGCATGGTCTTGCTTTTCAATAGTGACGCCAGGCTGCTGGTTACAGTTTGCTCCCTTAAGATTCAAAGTCCTGTCCACTGCAATGAGATCATCAAGTGGCGAGGACCACATGTACGAAATGTCGTGCCACGCAGACCCAAGTCCCGTACCTGTTGTTCTTGGAGTTTGCGTCTCTGGTACTCCAACCTAATCTGCTCCCGACGTGCTCTCTCTTCTGCCTTCTTGGCTTCCATCTCTTCTTGTTTCCGCCTATCCAAATAAAAAATGAAAAGAAGTCAAAACCAGCAAAAATCCAAAATCAAGCAGACAATCAGAGTAGTGGCACGATCTGAGTATGAACGGACCTGTTCTGCTCTCTCTTCTTCTCCATGTCGGCCTCCCGTGACGCTCTCTTGGCTTTTTCCTCCTCTTGCTTCTTAAGGCGATTCTGGAGGAACAGCATCTTCCTTCTCTCCACCTCATCCAACTGGTCCTGGAGATTTTACAAAAAGCAATTTAACAGAAGAGCCAAATATTTGGCAAACTCTGAGGGAATATTTGCACAGATAAATAGTAAAAGAATTCCCCACAATACAACAAAAAATTGGTTTCCCACGGGACTGTTTCTACAGACAAATGACAAACCACACGACAGGGAGATGAACGATGGTGTTTAGAAACCTGAGCAAATTTCAAAGACACTGTGCTGACACAGCAAAGTCTGGCCAATCAGTGGACTTGTTAAGTGTGATGTCATAGACTAAATAGCATTGTAAAGCATTTCCTTGTGCCTTTGATTCTTCCTGTGGTGCATAATTGCTCTTGCAGAAAGCCAGTAATTTGCATGCATTTACATCGGCCTTGTAGGCAAATGTAAAACATCTTAAAGCATATCGCTTTCCTTTAAAGCCTTCCTTAATTGCTAGTGTGTGTAAATGGGCCCGAAATCAACTACTGTTTGAACAACTACGATCACTGTTATTGAAACTGAGAAACAGGACTGAGGTCAAGATTTTAAAATGACTGATTTCCAAAATCTTAACGGTATTCTACTAGATAAGCTGTCCTTATTTACAGCCTTTTCATTTATCAATGTTATGGGGGAAAATATGACATTGTGGTTTATGATTCAGAGGTCAGGGTTTGAATCCAGCTACTGAAAATATGTGCCGTTGGGCCAAGCCATTTTATCCTATTTGCTCCTCTCTGACCAGGAGCATAGAAAGGGTGTTAACATTAGCTGGTGAACAACCTGTAATGGACAGGTTGGCATCCCATCCAGGGAGAGTGGAAATTTTCTCATGAAAATAAACGACAGATGGTGGCCTTAGGGGCCACATTGGCTCATGAGAGACATTTGGTGTTCCACTTTGTAGGATTCTAAAATCAAAAATGATAAATTTCAAACTCACTGTTTCTGAAGCAATAACAAATCCCTTTGCTTTCGTTTTTGCATCTAATGAAGAATTTCCTGTCGAATCTAGGGGGCGCACTACCAAGTGTTCATCCTCACTTAGGTTTTCATCGTCATCCTCGCCCTCACCGACAATCTCATACAATGAGCTACGCTTTTTCCGAGTTGGTGATGTGGCCTCACGATTTTTCTTTGGTCTTTTCACAACCTCAACGGCTTCAACAGGACTGGCCAGTGACTGCTCTTTATTGGACATTTGAGCCATGTGATTGGACAGACTCGCGACTGTGGGTAGCGGCGGTTGGTGCTGGTTGGCCAGAGCGTCTGCATTGCGTGGTGGCTCATTGGCTGGCGTGGACGCCACGACATGGGTGATATTCTGTGGCACTTCGTTCTTGGGCGTCTCGGAGACAATGTTTTTGACAGGAGTCTGCGCAGGGGGAATGATGTATGTGTTGTCTGGTGACGAGGACGGGACTTGATTGGCTGGGTATGGCGATTTCGGAATTTTGGGCTGCTCAACAGGTCTGGTGATGGAACCCTGTCCAACTTCCGGGGCCAGTTTCTGCACGGGGCCAACGGGACGGGGGCTGTGCATTTGCATGTCCGCCCCGGACATTTCGTAGACTGGGTTCTCATGTAGAACAAAAGATTCTGGTTCTTTGTTTGTGTCTGAGCTCAGGAAGAATCCTTGTGATGTGGCAGGTGGGTCACTCCCAGCATGCAAGATAAAAGGTTTGCTGTCTGCGGGTGGGGCATGCTGGGGCGACTGGCTGCGCTCACTGGGGGGACGTGGGGATTCCATGACACTCCGCATCTGCTCCTGCTGCAGTGACAGTCGTTGGATCTCGTTCTGTAGCTGGGACAAATTGGCGTTGAGCTTCTCCAGGGAAGTATTGTACTCGTCTGACGTCATGTGTGGGGAATGCGACCCAGAGCTGGAACCCGGGCTCCCCTTGCCAGCTGCGACCTCCGAGATGCCTGGGGGTGACTCTGGCCTGTCTGCTAACTGGCTTGATGCTGTGGGCCGCTGTGATCGGGGACTGTCAGCAACACTCCAGTTGGACAGCTGCTTCTCCTTGCTGGAGCCAAGATCTGCAAAGGTAATCTTGCCTTCTTGCTGGGCCTGATTGCTGGCCCACTGTGTCCGGGACTTCTCGATGGACCGCTCCAGCTCCTCCCGGGAGTAAACATCCTGTGATCTCGTCTTCTCACCAATCATTGACCGGTCGTCTTCCGTTCCGACAGGTTGGTCACCTGCCAAAGGGTCCTTCACCCGCTTCTGATTGGCCAGGACCTGGAGGAAGGCAGCCTTCCCCATGCGCTGCCTCTGCTTGCTCCAATGACGCTCCAGCTTGCGTTTGTCTGAGTCCATGAGGCGACGCTTCTCTTCCAAGCGTGACCGGATTTGAGCTAGATCACCCGCCGCTAAGCTTCCGGACTGGGTCAAGTTCCCACCACCTGTGTTAATAATGCCAGACAAAGGAGTTTGTTTGGAGTTAGCACCCCAGGTGGTAAGCACCTGGCTTTCGGGATAGCTACTGGTCGACTCGAGTGGTATGCAGGAATGATCTACCATGGTGGGCTGAGTAGTAGGAGGGCTTAAATAGGGGTTGGAGTGCATGATTAATGATGAACTGTCAGGGTCTATTGCCAACTTGGGGCTGGATTCTATGTCTGTTCGTTCTGTATCCATGGGATGGGTTTTGTGTGCCAATTCTGCTTCTAATTTCTCACATCCTTTTAGATCTTTGTGTTCCTGAGAGGTTGTCAAACTGGATGAGCTTGGTTTGTGGTCAAGGTCACTGTCTTGGTCAGAGCTAATGACTTGGGTAGAGGTAGGTGGAATAATGAACTGCTTCAGCGATGACTTTTCGTTGGGGCTGAGGTTGGAGTTAAATGTCATTAGTACAGGTTTCCGTGGGTCAGCGGCAGACTCTCTTTGGATCAGCTCCGCATGCAACTTAGAGGACTCTTTCTCCGGGCTTTGGGGATGATTGCTAGGGGTGTTATGACTACCTGTGTCCATACCTGTGTTAGAATGTCCCTGGGGGGACTCCGCATGCGTCAGGCCTGGCCTGTCATCACCTGAATGCCCAGCATTACGATTGATAGCGGTTTCATGCGGGGGCAGATTTGGCCGGGCATGCGGATTGGGCTGGGCATGTGGGTTGGGCCGGACATGCGGGTTAGGCTGGGCATGCAGGTTAGGGGAAGGGTTTGGGTGCGGGTGCCAGACAGAATTTCTGTAGGGTGCCAAGCAGAAACAGGACTATGAGAGGGTGCAGCATGCAAGCTAGGGTGAGCAGAAGGGTGGCGGGGGCTGGCTCGGTTGTCATAGGATGCTGGCTCCTCGCTGTCCTGCAGGTCAACCAGAGAAGATACGACGGGTATACCAGCCTCCAGGGCGCTGGCCACAGTGTACTTCTTATCAGCAATAGTAAAGCTACTACCGGTGCCAGTCCTACTAAGAGAACTATTTCCTACAGACTGCTCAGGCTGTGCATGAGAGTGGATGAAGAAAGCCTCGCCATGCCTGGCGTGGGCCACATGCGGCTCTTCCGGTTGGCAGAGGTGAGAAGTGGGTGTAAGAAGTGGGGTCGGCCTGGTGCTGTGCAACGCCGGGTCTTGGCTTCTGCCAGGCCAGGCGGTGCTGCTGCTGCAGCTGTAGTGCACCATCCCAGCTAGGGAATCAGCTATGCTCTCACCGCTAAGTGGTGTCGTAGCATCAATACTCTCCGGGGACTCACCATCTCCACCGGCACTTTGCTTCCGTGACCACGTTGTCATGTTGCTGCCATTTGGGTTAGGCGACCTCCCAGATCTGTCCTCTCGTGGGTTGCGGGCAATCCTACGGCCCTCCCCACTCTCCTCTTTCTTGTTCACATTGCGGGATTTCTCCTTGAGTGGCCTAACGACTGCTGGGAGGAGCCTCTCTGTCTGCTTTGTGTCCACTGGCTCAATGTCAAGCTTCAGACGTCTCCGGGACTGTGTCACAGCTCTCATGTCTGTTTCGGGCTCAATCGCTTCCGGGTGTCCAAACTCTCCACTGCCATTTGTCCTCGACTGTCCAATTCTGTCGCGGGTTTGGTCTAATAGGTCCATTCGGCCAGTCTCTGAGTTCAGAGACTGGCTCGGCCTTGATGACATACTACTGAGAGGAGTCACATTTGTCAGCTCTTGATCTGCTGAGATTCCATTTTCACCTCCAGGCGATCTACTCGGGAGTTGCACCTCCTCGCTGTAACTACACGAGACTGGTTTTTCAGTTTGCTGTGAGATCCGCGATAGGGCTGAAGTCAAGCTCTCCACCTCAAGGTCATCTTCGTTTTCAAAGTGCGCGGATGAGGACATCAGTCCCTCTCCACTGTCATTCCCTTCCTTGGACAGCTGACCATTCAGGTTGGGCATGCCACCAAGCTCGGAGAAGTTGTGGCTATCGTTCATATCGCTGTCGATGCTGACCTTGGCAAGGAGGTTGTTGGTGTTGCTGTCTCGCACAGTTGACGCCGGAGCACTGCCCGGGCTGGGAGTTCCAAATGTATGTGACCTGAAACAGTGACCGTTTGCACAAATTAACTACTCATTCTGAGACATTATGGGAAGGTTCTCCTGCTCTAAGAATGACTCTTACTTTTGTGCATGAAAATCAACAATGAATCCTTTCAAAATGAGTCTTTACCCAAGAGTGTAAACTCTGAAAGCTTGGAAAGATAGAGGGCATTCAGCTTCATATAAATCTCTTGTCCTCCATCTTTTTGTAACTAGCTGGGTATCAATTTTTTGAATTCCTATAAACAAAAAGAGGATATACATCAATAAGATCCATCATTCTACCTCCCCCCCATGAGATGGTAGAAATACAATACTGAATGGTATTTAATGAACTACTTGATATCATCCAGTCTGCACAGTCTGTATTGGCAAGGCTGCACCAAGTCTTTGACCATTACAAATACAATGGCACATGCTGACAACAGACTTGGCCATACCTGTCCCTGGCTTCCTCCCGGCTCTGCCAGGCCAGGAAGGACTCTCTGGCCTCCATGTTCTCCAGGGAACTGGCCCGCCTCAGGTTGGAGGGACCGTCTTCCCCCTGTTCGGCGTGCAGGGCATTGCGGGGCTTCCTCTCCCTGTGAACCAGTAGAGACTGGGTCCTCCTGGAGGGACAAGATAGGGATACAATGAAAATATAAACCAATCCGAGAAGATGGTTCTACATGACTTTGAGGTCCTCATACTCACACAGACACAGGTAATTAACTTGAGCATCCTATTAGTCATAGAAGCATGTAACATGTGCACAACACCCTGGGCCAACTTCAATCAAGGACTTACTCTGACAGAATGTACGCTAGTTGACAGTGGTTAGACTAGTCTAATCAACTATCTGCAACCAGCCTATCGAAGTTGGTCGCATCGTCGGTTGCCATAAACCACTTTAATAGCACAGTGCACCAGTTATAAGAAAAATGCCGGAAAAACAGTATGTCACTTAACAGCCATTTTCACTGTTATTTTTGCCCTTCTACCCTTCCTGCGGCCACCTTTTGGTATCTTCCCTTGGCCTAATGACCTGACAACGGTTGACAAGGGTTGTTCCCACTTCGACTTTACTGCACATGCACTACGTACATCATGAACCAACCACTAGTTAGCTTGTGGCCCTTGATCAAACTTGCCCTTGCCTGCAAATAGGAAAGCCCCCAGTAATGGCTTCTAATTCTGGCCCCCTGATATATCAATATGTGTGAAGAGGAAAACTTGGGGCCTTTTTCAAAGCTATAGTTTCCTTCACCCACACAGCCATGTATTGGCCTTTAATGCTGGGACCAAAGGAAAACAGATCCAAACAGTACAAGAATACATGCGGTCAGCTACCTAAATGGAACTCAGACCTGAAAAAAAAAAATCAAGTTAAGGTTTGATAAATGCCCTTCACTTTTTGCGTTTACAGAGTAACATTACGCTATGACTCTGAGTTGTTACTGGTAGAATGCTGGGTCTCACAAAAAGTTTCCTTATTTCACGAGATCATGAGACTTCACTGTGGAACAGGCTTCGTAAAAATCCTAACATACATAGTGACTCTCGTTGCACATTACAATAAATGTACATGTATGACATTAGTGCTTCAATTAAACTGGGTAAAGATGTTGAAATGACTCCTGAAAAATAAGACAATATTCTCATGACTAAAGCGTGCTTTTGTGAGATTGAATTGATCATTAAAGTATTTTCAGATTCTCTTTGTATATCTTAAAGGAAGACATCTGCATGGCACAACCAAAAAATTACAGTTTGAAACTATGCAAAAGTTTCAGGAGGTGGACCTCAAGAAAGTCTTGACCGAAATACAGAGAGAAGCCCTAGTATGAGTGAACACGAGTCAACAAAAAGCTGTATTAGTATTCAAATGAATTTGACTGCGTAGTTTCCACAGCAAACTTACTGAGGGCTGGCAGATGTGATCCTGTTGACCTCGGGGTTGCTCGCCGCACTCCTCAGCTCTGACCTTGGAGATGGTGCATCGCCGTGGAAACTCTTCTTCGTCGCCGAGCTGATGGGGAGCGGGGGCAGCTGCTGTACCCGGGATCTTCCAGATTCAGGGGTTACAGGAAACTTTTGACCTGAATGGACCAAAGTTTGAATTGTATAAAGGACATGAAATATGTAATCATTTTCTGAGAAGAAAATGAGAACACTCTATTCTGGGTGCTGTCCAAGACACTGCCAGAAAAATACACAAGCTTGCTAGGAGAGACTATAATCTACAACCTTATGTTTGCTTATACAATTGTCTCATCTACTCCACCACTAAGGGCAGCATATCTTTATTTGTATACCAAACACTGTTTACAAATTACTGCAGAACAAAGCCCAATGCTGGAAGTTACGTCTTCCCAACAGCAGTTTATTCTGGGACAAATTTTTCATTTTTAACCCCTACTTCCATGGCATTTCTCAAAGGAACCATCCTGAATGCTCCCAACTTTTCCACCATACAAGAAACCATTGACATATTCTTGGCACTAGAATGTTCAATTACTAACTGAGTTCTGTGGAAAGAAACTATCTCCATCAATCCGTCACTGTCCTCCAAACTTCCTAATGGATTTTGAAGGATCTAAGGATCTATGGTGAATATGTGGTTAAAGAGAAAGAATTCTTGACGGATTGAGAGTGCCATCTAGTAGGGCCTCAGGATAGGGCCGTGTGCCTCCATGTGAATGGAAGTAGTGGACTCCAAACACATGGAGGACAGAGAGAAACACTTCACTGGCCAATCAATGAAGCCACACCCCACGGTTTCGGACCAATCACAGCTGTGATTTATGTTTGCAGGCACTTATGATGCACGCCCGTGCAATACGCAGTGTGGCATCACAGAGAAATGCACGTTAACTGCAGACATGCACAGTGATGGGACTATCTGGATCAGTCTATTGACACAGTGGTTGGTTTTGTGCACATGGAAACATGTGTGCCATAAGGGATGTTTCTTCCCCAAGGAATGTCACTTCCAGGTTACAAAGTGCCTCATATGATTTACATACATGGAGTCAAAATAAAAACCCAAAGTCGGAGTCTGAATCACTTGGCTATGGCTGAAATCATTACACAAGTCTATGGGAAATGGAAGAAGCCCCTAGCTGGTGGTTTCCACACTTAAAATGTGTTATGTTATGACCATAGCCACTTGTTCTGGGTCTCGGTCATACCTAGCTCCTGGCTGAAGCCCAGCCGCGGCGGCCGGGCCACCTCAAACCAGTAGAAGAGCTCAGCGGTCAGGGCCAGGATGTTGACCCGCAGGGCCTCGGGGGAGTAGAGCAGGTCTTCAAAGGTGAAGTGGTGGGTCTCGGGCAGGTGCTGCTCCAGGAAGTTCTCCACCTGCTGGAGATTGTTGACTGAATCGGCAAAGGACATGGTATCATGAAGGTCCACATCTGGAGTGAAGAAAAAGACCGGCATTTTTAAATTATCGGGCTAAACACTTCACAGACTTCATGTTATAATTACCTTAGAATCAACGATTGTTTGAACTGACTGCAGTACCAACTGACCGAGTGCTCTATCAAACTGATCAGTGAATCATAGGAAGCTCCGGCGACTGGAGGTCAATGATATGAACCCTACCTGAGCGTGCACACCACCACTTTTCTTACAAGGTCAAAACCTTATACATGTACATTTCTGGCAGAAGTAATGGCACTCTACCCAAACTCTTTTAAGTTCTGCCAAAAAATATGATAAACACTAGGACGATAAACCATGTCATTTAGGAACATTATTCTGTCGGTATGACCCATGCACACTGAACACAAGGACATCTACAATGTACAAAGGAGGCAGACACACATATTGTGATGTGATTGGCAAACTAAGGAAAGTTTACCATCCAATGAAAAATGCTGAGGGCAGTAGTAGTGTATCAGGAGGCACAGACTGCGGCCGTCTGATATGTCCTTGGTGACGTTCTTGATGATGGGGACACCGGGCATTTCTTTGAGTTGTAGGTGCTGTCGCTTGATCCGAACCTAGTAGAAGAAAAAAACCTCAGTCACTGTGAGATGTAATAGGTATGTTAATCCTCACTATGTACCTGGCACTATGCAAAGACCCTATCAATTTGCCCACATTAGAATCGTACACACTCAGTGCCATACATGGATAGGCACAGCGTAGGGCCCCTATGGAATGTCAAAGCTGGGAATCAAAGCACCCCATCTTGTATGCGTGTGGAGTCTACAGAACTCATCCATTACTTCAGATACACAAAAAAACCACAGTCGATTTGTGCACATTTAGATCATGCACATTCCATCAATACCGTATGTGGATGGCAACGTATCACAGACCATGGAACGTATTTGATGCCAATCAATTAACTTTACTGCACAAAAACCCTCCTGATTTGTCCACACTTTGATCATACAATGCTAACAGGTGATGGATCCCAAGGAATTTCATTTTTGGGTATCGAGGTGCTTGGTCTCTTTCACACAAGCAGTCTATGGAGCTGCTCTCTGACCTGCTGCACTGGCATTTTTACCTTCTGCGCTTGTGTCTGCATGGCTTGCTCCTGCTGGCTCCGCCGTTCCCGCTCCATGCGGTGCCGTGCCGCCACACAGACCTTGTTGACCCAGAACACCAGGGCGTTCTCCAGGTCAAAGGGCAGCTCGCTGGAAGCATTGAAGGTTGTGATCCGTCTGGAAACAAAAGCACACAATCTAAAACTTGTGAATAGGTTTTGATTTGGATGTCCAAGGGCAGTCAACTGCTCAAGCAAAATTGATGAAAATCACATCTACTAAAATGTGTATTCATTTCAGTACAGGTATATGTACACAGTATTCATTTCAGCTTTATCTTTGAGAAAGATTCCGCTTTGATCTAAATGTCAATCCCTCTAACTTATTTTCAATCAACCTTGCGTTCTGTACTCAGCTGGGTTGGCAAACAGGCTGAACTGGCACACATCAGGTACCAGTGGGTACATGTACTTGACTGCAACAAGGTCTTTATGCCTAAGGAATTAAGGTGAAAGGTTATGTGACTGCTTTGAACTGACCTGACAGCTTGTACAATCTTCTCAATGCTAACCACTTCTCCTGTGTAGGCAGTCATTATGGAATCCATAACAGCAAGGTGGGCATTCTGAAACAATGAAAACAAAAAAACAAGCATTGAGCCATTGATCTGCATTCAATAGTAACTTCAGACGATGTGATCTGTACCAGACTCACATGACAAAAGTGTGACAACAGAGTTGAAATTTAAACTTAGTACCCAGTATTAGAATTTGTTCCATGCTAATGAGGTTTGGTGCAACTATACATAAATGTTGCAAATGTTCATGTTTATCGTGTTTAAAAATAGTATTACACAACGGTAGCAATGTTAAGGCAGTGAAATAAGAATCTATATGAGGTATGGGACGGCAGGAATGCAGCCTCCAGCACGGCATTTTTGAGGGATGTCATGCTTGACCCTAACTTGGTCAGTTTTTTCACACAGCAAAACTATTAAGAAATGTACATGTACATTTATGTTCTCAGTAGAAATCAGCCAAGACAGCCACAACAAAAATAAATTCAGTGTGCAAAGGCAGGCCGTGCATATTCTGGCTAACAAGTGCGTGTTCATGTCCATGTACGCTGTACATACGTACATGTATATTAAAACAAATCTGGGAAATGTACAGGAAGGATTTTTTTACGTAATAGTTTTAACATCCCACCACGGCCCAATGCAGTAGACAGTAGCAGTAGGAGCACTGGTGTACACTATGTGCATTATACATGTACATGTATAATGCACATTTACTAGTACCTGTATATTTAATTCACAAGGCCAACACATCAATTGTACATGGACATGTACATGTACAATAAATCAACTTGTGTCACTAAACATAAAGACTGGACAGTACATGTAATTTATAAGCTATTCATAATGGTAAATTTGTTTGACAAGTGCGTAACAGCCACAAATACATTGTATTTGTCAAAGGCCCATCTGAAGCAGGCTTGGTGAGTTAGGGTTACATGTACACGTATATGTGTGTCTATCGTCAGCGTTTCCTTACATATTTCCAATGGAGCAAAGAACTAGACATAGGCTCTAGACAATAGATTCGGATGTAGCCTTAACCCTTGTACAGGTATGTCTGGATCCCTTCCTTCACAGTATCAATCTGCTCCCAAAACTTCAGCATTGGGAGGCTTATGTATCAGATGTTGCCGCCTTGGCAGTGAATCCCTCTATTCATAATTGTACACCTGTAGCAACAATCTCCAGAGATCATGTACAGCCATATCCTGCCTTCCGGCAAGTGGCCAAGAGATTAGTCCATCACAATTATGGTATTGGTATGCTATGAATTCGCTACGGCCTAAGCAATATGTTTTCAGCTTTCAACTTGTGTATTACATCAGTTACAAGTGTAATCAAGCAAAAGTTTGAATCTGCATGTACATCTTTAGATGTCATGACTGTGTACACTACACCAAGTCAAAAAACAAAACAAAAACAAAAATCCACAATAAAACAAACTTGTATAAACAAAACAATAAATAAACTACAATAAATCCCACATTCAACTAATTTCAGCCAGTCTCAGAAAAATCTACATCCTTTCCCCAGGAAAACTGTGCAGTTAAATTAATTTACACGTACTAGTAAACCCTGCCAATGTTGGCACATCTCCACTGTTCATTTCATTTATTTCTCTTTCAAAATGAAACTTAAAAAAAGAGAAAAACTCAAATAATCTGCACCCAATGGCGGTATGAACTCAATCTCCTTCCCAACATTGCCAGGATGCTTAACCACCGCTCAACTGGGAAGTCAGCCAATCAACCCCGGGAAACTCAATCATGTGTAATTTTTTCCCGGGACGTCTTGGATCACTTCATACAAAATCTGTGCCTGCGAGGAACCTAAACCGGGCCGTGGCCTAGAATGCTAAAGTCTTTGATGACCAATCTGAGTGTCGGGAATGTTTATGAGTGGTGTTGCGGCCAAGATGTTTACATACATGTACCTTCGTTACATGTATGTGTACACAAACACCATCAGAGAAGTCCTGAGCGATTCAGTCATGAAACCAAAGTTAAAATAAACCTTGTGAGTTCATGCCCACCTCAGGAGACACATTATTTGATCATAAGTTTTTTACATGGCTTCAGATATAGGAGGGAGAAGGGGACAAGCTGTTTGTTACCATACTTCACCAATGACATCACAGGTACATGTACATGTAGAAAAGAGAATCTGTTGTGGATAGTGGGTAGAAGGACTTTTTTGGGGAGGGTTGAAAGTCTCAATGCTTTGTTGCAACAAAAACCACATGTACTCCAATATTGTTGTGTACATGTCAGAACCATTTACAGCATTTCTCCTATAAAAAATTCTGCAAACTTACAACAGGAGAGCCCTCTTCAGTTTGACACCAACTACATGTACATTGCACATACATGTAGGAACACCATACTCCTACTGGGATATCCTACATTACAGAAGAGCAACATCCAACAGAAAAAGTCTAAGACCATTCCGAATTCTGGAAGCCACTCCCTTATATGCACGATTATCTTCCTAACTGACTGGGTAACTGACCACAGGAGTGTCTCTGCATCTTTGGGACACTTTCTAGGCCTTTTTGGACAACTTATTTTGGTAGACAATGAATGTAAAAAAAATGAAAATGTAGCAACATTTGTAGGTCAATTTTCATTTCAAGGTTGAATGTGGACACCAACTTTTCAAACATTGCCTACATGTAATTCCCCGCTATGAACAAACTACATGTAGGAAACAATGCTTGCTCATACACGGTGTGGAAGCCACACTTTCCAGACACTGGGAAGAATACATTGGACAGAGCATGACCATGCTGCATTCTGAAGCATGCCTTCCCTACAATTCATGATACAACAGACCGATCCAGTTGGCCCCACCCACTGAGCACACGAGCAATGAAACACACAGTCCTGTCCAATGCCACGCTGACATGTTGCAGCCACACGTCATACACACATATGCGTACGAAAGAACTTTCATGCTTAAATGCTGGACATTAAATCACAGCTCTGACTGGTTAAGAGACCATGGAGTGGACCGTGGAGCTCAATGCACCAGTCTATTATCGTCCCTCTGCATGCCAGCTTGATGCTTTAGTGATTGCTTTTTTGTTTATATTTTTCCTCCTTGTGATTTAAGTGGTTCGGTTTGGGGCAGTCAGCTTAGCTGACTCGTAATAATAACAACCAATAACAGTAGCAGTATTTCATAATCAGAAAAAAGACCATTCTTATCTCAGAAGCTGCTACCCGATATTCATAATGAGCCAGTTTGGTATTCCAACATCGAATGCCCAAAATAAAGTGCATCCAAGGTCATTTGGAGGCATGTATGAGGTCTGCCCTATCAGCGAGACCCTACATGGCCTTGCGGGCATGCTTTGTTTTTGAATGACCTTGCTTCTTTTGAAATTCCGAAAGGGCTCATTACAATTATCATCCCTTGCATACCAATTTGATGCGCTGCGTCTGGGTCAGAACGGCCTCGGTGACCGGCTGTCTCCGGTCATCCACCACGTAGATCCCGCGCCGTGACAGTCCCTGGATGACGCTCCAGTGGCCCTGCCACTGGTGCAAGGATGGAGGGAAGATGTTGGCACAGGCGCGACTGTAGAGCTCCCCTGATGACAGTTGGTAGATAACAGCAGGACGGAGATGGTCCTCACCCTAGGGACAACCAAAAAAAAGTGGTAACATTGAGGGTACATGTACAGTGTATATGTACTTTCAAGGGCGGATCCAGAAACAAATTTACGGGGGAGAGAAGGGCAGGGGGAATTCCAAACATGGAATGAGGGCATTTTCATCATTTCTGACCCTTGTTTGCTATGGACTGTTTGAGTACATTCCATGAGCATGAACAGGGTTTACATGTAGCTCACCTCTTTGTCTTTGAAGAAGGGGTTTCTGATGTCTGGGGGGATCGTAGAGCTACTGTAGGCCTTGGAGACCAGCCATCGTATCGAGGCACAAAGCTTGGCCTGCATCAAAGGAAACAGAAGAGGATGCATGCAAATAATATCAAACTGGAAATCTCACAAAGCAAGTTTAGTATCTAGCAACTCAAGTCCAGTCCAGTTCAACAGACTATCAGTCTCTACTCAAAAAGAATATCCATCAGAGGATTTTTGGAAGATTTTGAAGGATTGAAGAGCACATGGGCACACAAGTACTCTACGCATAAGAAGGGCTTGCAGCCCCTTCGACAGCTATTACGTGAACTATCAGAAATATGCCATCACTTTTTTTGCACAGTGGAGGATTTGAAGGATTAAGGAAAGTTCCTATCACGAATGACCTAGGAATTCAAGTTTCCCTTCAGACTGAACTCTCTCTGAGTTTCTCCTGACCCATGGACCTAAAAATGGTTTACTGTCTTCCCTCAACAGATTCTTGACCACATGACAGTACATGTGCAAAGACCACAGTCAAAGATGACAGTCAAAGATTTTCTTTCAAATTGGTACTATATTTTTGTGGTTGGAGATGTACCG
>NW_028257726.1:0-55191 GCF_054643075.1 Acanthaster planci | reverse complement strand
AGTTTTGATCCAGGAGGCAGGTGGCCACACACAACTGCTTGAAATACACAGTGAATTATCCTTATGGCTGCAATGAATTGCTGACCAAGCAGATTCCTCTATTGGCGAACCAAAACTAGATCTGCTGAATGCAATGGTGACTTCAGTCAAACTGTCCAAAGAGACAACAGTCTGACTAACAAAAGTTTTATTTGCTGTGAAGCTCTGTGGGTCTAGTTTGCTTGCAGAACTTTGCTCAATCTCACAAAGTTCCTACGAGAAAACCATGAAAGTGGACAGAACACATCTCCAGGGACATTTGTCAGTGTAGTTACTTTGTCGAAATACATGTTTACTAGACTGTAGACACTTAATAAACTCAGAATTAAAGTAACTTGTTCAGAGTTGTTTTGGAAAAAAATATAATTGTTTACCACTAACACAATGGCCGAGGTACTAAGAACACTTATAACATTAACAAGCATGTGCCACAGAATTGTTTATTTCACCAATGACAACAACACCTTCCATATGGATACATTATCTATGGTACAAAGGGTCAATGACTTTAAGCTGTATCCTCTTGTGTGAAGCTCTTGTACAATGTTTATTCGCTCTTTCCTAACATCACATCTTGGACAAGTGGTCAAAGCAAATAAAAATACAATGCAAGATCCAAGGGGTGTGGTACATTCAACTGTAACCCTGATCGGCCAAGCCTGAATCTCACGCAAAAACTGTTTTTCATTAGATGTATGTGTAAGTGCTACCAATGACAGTATTTACGATAACATATCCACTGTTATTCAAAACCAAATTGAAGTATTTACAGACACACAGGCCTACTTGTGGTCAGATTGGCCAACAAGATGCAAAAGTGAACAGTCTGAAAAATATATGAATATAGTAAGAAGGCTTAACTACAGGAAACAAACTTCAACCCCGCACAAGACGAACTTGAATAAACACATGCCTCAATCAGATCTAAAGTCCTATTTACAGATCTAAAAAAATTATCTAAATCTTGCAATCTTGGTGTTATCTGTGTGTCAACTGGAAATAAATATGACAGAAGAGGTGGGAGATGAAACAAGTTCCAAGAACTTTAAGCATGAAACCAAACATAATGCTTGTGCAGCAAAACTTGATGGTCCGTCTAGGCGCATGGAACTAACAGGCAGATTAAATATCACCATTTAAATTGCAACATTGACAGATTAAACAAATTGTTTACATATTTACGATGCGGGAAGTGTTAATTGCTTCGCTCGTTATGTACCATATGCCATTGTTCTAGTAAACAGTGGTGGGGAATTATAAAACGAGCAACACGATCTCTTACCACATTATGGAACACATCGGAGTCCAGAATGTACTTGAAATCGCTCTCTTTCGCCATCATAGAGGCTGTTTCCACCGAGGAGGTCGTCCATTGCGATGCTGTGCCGCGGTCGTTGGCCGGTCCGGTCCGAAATCGGGGTAAATCTGGTAGGGTTTTGCGACCCCGCCGCCGTATATTTATCGTGTGTCCACCTTCCTGGCTTGCAAATTTTGCAGTGCTGAGCATAAGGGCATGCACTATCCTGGCATCGCCTAGCACCGGCACCCGACGTACGTACAGACACATGTGCATGCACATCATCACAGGACTCCACTCATTTATGCAAATTTCGACCCCGGCTGTTTGCACTCGACGCACTGGCATGTGACCTCTTAGGATTGGCACCGCCCTTTGAGCTTCGATATTATTTTTTACTGAATTCTTGACCAGGCGGGTGTCGAAATTTTTCATCCCAACCCATGACGTTTAAAACTAAAAAGGAAACACACACTTATGGTGGCAAAGATATTCTGTGAAATTTCTGTTTTCCCAAATGATAACAACTGAGTTGATGTTTATATGCAAATTACATTTACTGTCCCCCTCTCCTTTTGCCACGTCCTTGGTAACCACGACCAGCTGTAGCCAATAAGCGCCCTTAAAATCTGTCAACTGAATATTAATATACGGGAGCAAAGATCTGACAAATCAACTACCGCGTGTATATAAATCATTACAAGTCATGGATTTTGAAAAGAACTTCCAAACTGATTACAATCGCTCATAAAGTCGTCAACTTACATGTATATTACTTCTGAGTTATTTCAGGTGAATGACAAAATTACAACCCCTCGCCCAAAGACCGCATGGCATGTGATACACTTTCAAACGATAGTTAGGAAAGCTGAGACTCTTCACATTAATGTGAAATGAAGATAATAATGAGAGGAAAATGTTCAACGCGATCGATAATACATGGAAAATACAATGAAAATATATTGGCACAACTGAAAAAATCACACAGGCAATTCGTTCTCGAAACAAAAGAAAAAAATGTAGATGCCGAAGGGAAGAAACAAACATATACATCATGAGTATTACAAGGGAAGTAGCTGCATTACATTTTGTCATGAAGGGATACAACTAAGTGAGGAAAATAACACTTTAACAAGGAGATACTATGTGCATTAAAAAAGCTCACTGCCATGTTGCACGGTTACTGTAATTAAACTCGGGGCGTTTACATTTCTGCCCCTCCCCTGATAATTTCTGTCCCCTACCCCAATAATAATTCCACTATAGTTTAACGGGTTCATTAAAACCCAGCTAATTTGCTTTCAAAGAGCTCTCTGAAAATGGCGCCCTCTTCAAATATTTCCATCCTGCGTTATAGAGGGCGGTATTGCACAATCGCTGAGGAAAGTTCTGGACAGGCAACATGGTTTCTGCTTGATTTGTTTGTACACTATGCTTGGACACCTTAAAGATTTCAGTGTTAAGGACAATTGCAGAAGCTTTAAAAATGCCGTTTTTGATGTGAGATCAAGGGGAAAAGTATAATCATGAAATTTCTAGTGTCATGTGGCGTCCAGCCCCCGTCCACTTTTCAACAATCCACTGAGACATAAGAGGGGAGCTGTGAGTTTTACACGGACCACATGCTAAAGTACAGAATTTTTAGGCATGTTAGGTGAGATTAATCTCAGATTAGAAAGCGTGGGACCAGTGCATACAAATGCTAAGGGCTTCATGCACAGACGTATATAAAAAAAAAACCTGGACTTGCAACGCCTTTGTATGAAAAAGAAGCCAACCAGCGGCCATTTTACCGAGCCGAATACAAAGGCGTGGGTTGGCTCCCTACTATTGACGTCAGGAAGAACAAAGGCGGGCATTACCAGGAAAGCTTTGTATTCAGCTCGGTAAAATGGCTGCGAGTGGATTCAATGACTCCATAAGCTGATTAAGGGCATTGCGAGTCCAGATTTTATTATACACGTCCGTGGCTTCATGCAGTAATTGGTGATTTGCATAAATGAATATAAAAGTATGGTGTTCGAAAGCCCACAAAATTGCGTTGCGTCATCCCATCGTCCTTCTTGTCGTGCCATCATGTCGTGGCGTCGCCTACTTCCTCATTACCTTTATGCTGTGTTTAATGCGTTGCGTCGTGCCGTCGCGTCGTTCTTGATGCCGTTGCATCGTGCAGGCACGTCTTGCTGTCGTACCATTCTGTCGTGTCTTGCTGTCGTAGCGCCGCGTCGTGCTGTTGGGTCGCCTGTCATATTATGGTTTTTGTACACTGAGAAGGCCGTTGCATCCTGCCGTCGTACTGTCGCGTCCTGATATAGTCGTCTCATCGCATCGTTAACGTTGTTGTGTCGTTCTGTCGTGTCATCGTCCGTCGTATCCGGCTGTTTTTAAAAATGGCTGGTGATTATTATGGCCCACAGAAGGTGTATGCCACAAGTCCTGGAAAAAATAATGTGCGTGCGTGCATAAGACGTGAATGATGTGTTCATCATAGCTCCGTCTCTTAAGGTGCCCCCTATTTCTAATATAAAGGCGATGGCAACAGCACGATGCGACGGCACGACGAAACAGTCGATGGCACGACGCGACACCACAGCACAACGAGACGGTACGATGCGATGGCAAGACGGGACGACACGACGCAACGGCATAACGCAGTGCATTAAACACATCATAAAAGTAATGAGAAACACAGCATAAAAGTGATGAGAAAAGAGGCGACGCCACGGTACGACGCGACGAAGCTGTCGTGGCGTTGCGTCAGGGCAACAGGACGAGGCAACCCACTTTTGTCCTCCACAGAACACCGTATCACAGCGTTTTCGGATGAGAAAATTATTTTAAGAACTATCCCCAACATGTACATAAGTCCAAGCATTAATAGGTCAAAGGGGCAGGGGTGGTCTAGCTGTCCCAACCTGAATCACGTCCACACAGCAACCTCTGGATCACTATACTTCCAGAATTTACCAGGATCATTGTCTTCTCCAAGAGCGTAACTGACCTCAACGACTAGCTCATGATTTGAGTGCCATTGTTGGGGAGAAAGAACTAGAAAACTGACTCATCATGATATGCTTACGCTTTTGCTCACATTTTATTGGTACATTGTAGGCCCTAAAGGCTACTAACCACTACCAATGATCTAAAACTTGACACAGCTATTCGGAATCTTTCAAAACAACTGTACGGTAGATACGGATACACAAACGGCATTAATGCGGCTCGTCATGATTGTATATGCGATAAAAAGGGAAACGTAAAATGAAATTCTACTATTCAAAGAGATCGCGAACTACATAATGTGCTATACCGGTACATAATCCATCAGAATTCAATTAATATTACTTGAAGACAAAGGTAATCCTTATTTTAAAGAAAACTAGCACAGAATTATGCTTTAATAACCGTCTCAGATCTATCTACTACAAAAATGGATAAATGATAAATGGATAAAACCTGACATTAACGTGGAGTTAATGTCACACCCCCAGTTTCCATAATACACAGAGAGTAGCAATATAACACCAGAGTTCTGCAGTGTGATATTAGGTAATTTCACAGCATTGCTATGTCAGTTCCCCCTTCTCTCCCCAACCTACTTTTGACACAACGTCCAATGGTCAATAATCACTGGTGGCAAAAGTGGGGGAATCGCCCAGGCAGGTCCTTCAATGCCCATATCTGATGATGTCACACATCCCCGAATTTCGAAAATTGCTACTGCTGTTGTGCATAATCCACTTCTGTTATACCCAGGGCAGGGTCAGGGGCGGAAACAAGGAGCCATGAACCCCCCCCCCCCAAAAAAGGAGGAAAGGAAATCTTGAAAAAATGAGAAAAGGCCTTTCCCTTGGCTCTAACATCGTTTAAAAGCCCCTAAATGTATATATTCTCATCCTTTCGAAAAGCCATGATAAAGGTCAAATAAAGATTTTAATGTTATTTTGCCTTCCAAAATTCCTTATGCCCCATTCGCCCCAAAAATTGGTTCTGAATCTGCTCTTGGTTGTACTTCATTAAAAATGGCACTACATTTAATTGTTATTGCAATTTACAAGCAAACTAGATACCAGCCACTAACGTAACTACTGAAACTTTACTAAGCCGGCCAGTTATACTAATGAGTAGTGCATTGTTGTACCTTTCATATGTTGTAGACAGTATCAATTTGAACATGGAGCTATTATACACAAGGAGAAGGCAAATACAGAGATCAAAAGGGTCAATGATGGCCACCGCAAGCACTGCACGTGTTGCAAGGACAAAACAAATTACGCACGGCTTGCGGGCTATAAGGATTACTTGGAGTTGCATTTGCAAATGATTGTGGGAACCGCGCATGCATGCCCGTAAACTTCCACACGTTCAACATGGCCGCCATCGAGACGGAATCCACCGTCATCGGAGACTTAAATTTCGATAATTTGAGTGATTGTTCTGATATTCCAAAAATAAAGAAAACTTGGTTACGTCTTTACACCCTCAAAACGTCTCTCTCAACAATAAACAGAATTACTGACAAACACAAATTCTCCAAAAAATACGTGACAAGAAAACTGAAAGAATAAAGCTGGTCCAGAGGAAATAAAAAACACACACCAAAAAATGGGAAAACTCGTTACCCTTTGTTGTCGTTGGCAACAACTGGCTCGGTATGAAACCTCATCACGTTGTCAAATGCTTTCCTGCGGCACGTTTCCACCTTCTTTCAACCATAGGAATCACTAGGATTACGACTTATCATAGAAATATCGCAGTTAATATTTTGGATATTTATTCTCTACCGCCAGAACCGCAAAATGCCATAACTGACTTTAAAACACGTCCAACTTTTACCAAATAGCCACAGCCGATTCAGAATTTTCGAGTGCATCTGCGGGGATCTCTTGCTGACTCCTAAGGACTACTGAACTGCGTATCTTCTTCGTGTATCTTCTCCACCATTTATTCATACCTACTCCAGTATGCGGTGGCGATCACTGTGTACAAAGAATATCTAGGATCGTCAACACTGGGGCCAGAAACCGCGCGTTGTCTATGGAGCTGGCCAGAGCGGGTAATCGGGTTACGGTCTGTGGGGACTTCGTACTCACTCCTTGTGTTTAATATCTCCATGTTTTGAACGATTATCTTCATCATTCTGCACCAGAGGCAATGAACCTGAGTTAAATTTTGATAGGAACATTTTGATTATTTAGTTTACATTTGCAAGCAAACCAAATCTCACAATAATTGATATGCGTACCAACGTTTGGAAAAGCCAAGCTAGTTTTCCCTTCTCTCGTCTTTCAGAAAGAGAGCAGATAATGTACAGTTAAGTTCAGCATAAATCGATCAGGAGGTCTAGATAATTATGTCAAATGAAATCAACTCTGGCTAAATATAACACAACTAGCTACAAGCATTTTGAGAGACACGTGTAATAGACATGTAATAAACGTGTAAATTTGTTGTCACTAGAATATCGTGACGTTGTTCGTCAATAGTTATAGCAAAGCCACGCATCATACAATGTTTATGAGCAACTTTATAAAACTCAGCTTGTCACAAGCAGGCACAATGCTCTAGCTCGAGCATGGATGATCTCACACGGCGGTAAGAATCCCACAAACTGACTGTGGCCCGGCGGTACCATCCCACAAACTGACTGTGGCCCCGGCGGTACGATCCCACAAACTGATTGTGGCCCCGGAGGCAGGATCCCACAAACTGACTGCGGCCCCGGCGTACCATCCCACAAACTGACTGTGGCCCCGGCGGTACGATCCCACAAACTGACTGTGGCCCCGGCGGTACGATCCCACAAACTGACTGTGGCCCCGGAGGTACGATCCCACAAACTGACTGTGGCCCCGGCGGTACGATCCCACAAACTGACTGTGGCCCCGGAGGTACGATCCCACAAACTGACTGTGGCCCCGGCGGTACGATCCCACAAACTGAGTGTGGCCCCGGAGGTACGATCCCACTAACTGAGTGTGGCCCCGGCGGTACGATCCCACAAACTGACTGTGGCCCCGGAGGTACGATCCCACAAACTGACTGTGGCCCCGGAGGTACGATCCCACAAACTGACTGTGGCCCCGGCGTACCATCCCACAAACTGACTGTGGCCTCAGAGGTACGATCCCACAAACTGACTGTGGCCCCGGCGGTACGATCCCACAAACTGACTGTGACCCCGGCGGTACGATCCCACAAACTGACTGTGGCCCCAGAGGTACGATCCCACAAACTGATTGTGACCCCGGCGGTACGATCCCACAAACTGATTGTGGCCCCGGCGGTACCATCCCACAAACTGACTGTGGCCCCGGCGGTACCATCCCACAAACTGACTGTGGCCCCGGCGGTACGATCCCACTAACTGAGTGTGGCCCCGGGGTACGATCCCACAAACTGACTGTGGCCCCAGAGGTACGATCCCACAAACTGACAGTGGCCCCGGAGGTACGATCCCACAAACTGACTGTGGCCCCGGCGGTACGATCCCACAAACTGACTGTGGCCCCGGCGGTACGATCCCACAAACTGACTGTGGCCCCGGCGGTACCATCCCACAAACTGACTGTGGCCCCGGCAGTACGATCCCACAAACTGACTGTGGCCCCGGAGGTACGATCCCACAAACTGACTGTGGCCCCGGAGGTACGAGCCCATAAACAAATCAAGGCTCAGGAAGCACCTCACACCATGGCACGCAGTCCGTGTATGTATCTACCAAAAGATTTTTCACAAAACGAACAACTGAATGTTTTACCAATTTCATCTTTGAAATAAAAATGAAAAAGGGATCATAATTGTTGATCGCTTTTCTGCAGAAAAAAATGAACAACATGCTTACCAATGGAGGGAGGACGGTTTCCTGTTTTGAACTAATAAGAACGGGAAACGATTGCAATTTGCGTTTGTGGAATTAAACAAGAACAAAAAATCAATGGACGGTATACACACGGACCGGTGACGCACTTTCGCTGTACCTACTTCGATTCTTTTTTATTCTGTATTCCTTTTTTGTTCGTCACGGTATGATTGCTTCAGGGTCCCATGCAGCTCTTCTTACACCTACACCATCTCATCCATGGCCACACCTGCATCGGCAGGAGTGACCGTTATGATGTTGGGATCTTGCGGATGATGTGACGGGACCGGTTCGTGGTCCTGCTGAGGGATGTGTGCTCTCAGTGGGCATCTCTCCTCTCCTTCATTCCTTTCTCCGTCTGTGCGAGGAGTACCGTCAGTTGGTGCCTTATCATTTGCTGAAAATGAATTTCAGGTGAAATCCCTAACTGTCTGCTTTTTTTGAATATCAAAAGGTAATTGAACAAGAGACTAAAATGTCACAAGTAGGCCTTGGCTGTACAGTCTCTAAGTCCTGTTTAATGCGGTGTATTTAGTCTCTGCTCAATTCGTCTTGGGACTTATAGGTAGTGTATAGGATTTGCATTTACTATTAATTACTACAATGTCAGAATTGACCGATTTGGTGGTTTGTGATCATTCCACGAACTTGTTCCACTTTTTGAGATTACTGCTTTGCAAAAATCGAGAGACATGCAGTTTATTTTTAACCCTCAAAGCGCACCTTGTGTAACTTGTCTCACAAAAAATCCGTGTGCCACAGGAATCTCCTGAGTACCTGTACAATTCACAGGCGAGGTTGATCTGCAGACCGATCATGGCCCTCAAAATGCATTTTTTCCACGCCTTCGCGTAGTACTAGTGGTTGGTAAATTTACAGGTTACCTTGAAGTTTGTAGTACCTCTTTAACAATGCAACGCTGAGAATTTGTCGAATAAACAACGTTTCATTGGCACTGAGTGAAGCCAATGCAGTCACCACAATCACTGCCCGATGTGCACATGCACGTACATGTGTACGATCAACCACAGTCATTGTTCGCTCTCCACACGTACCTTTGACAGTCAAAACCACCCACACACCGTCAGTACCAATCAATAACACTTTATAAACAAACAAATATGGTAACTATTCTTGCATTTTGGGCATGAGAGTTACTGTTATTGAAAAATACAGAAAGCTAAATGTCTCGAAATTCTCCCCCCATGTGGAGTGGGTCGGGTCTCCTAGTGATACTTACCCCTGCCAGCCTACATATGCAAATTTCCCATGTGCCTATTTCAATCCGCTGAGAGGACTTGATTATACATACTGCCCCTTGACCCTCAACAATGCACTGCGACGGAACTTACAGGATCTTCGCTTACAGAAACATCTTGGTTGTCGCACCATCTAGTAAATGTTGTAGTTGGCTGTTGTAAATTTTGCGAGTGGACAGCCGGGCCGCCACGGATGCAGCATCTGCAGAGAGGCACAACACCCTGAAGGATTATTGGACAACGCCAGCACATCAAGTGATGATCCTCTGGTGCTGAGCAGCGGATCCCTGACTGTAAGGACCAGCGGCTGTCATACCAGGAGTCTTGTCAGTCTTGGAAAACAAAGTTGGCTAGGCCAGAATGGAGCGATGAGGAGGATCGATCCAACATGGCTTGTGTGCTATCTTGGACAGGACCTGCGGGATGAGGGAGGTTGGAGGAAAGGCATACACCAGAAGGCCCTACAAGTCGACCTGTAGGGTGTCCGTCGCCCATGCCCAAGGTTGAGGGAACCTTGAGCAGAATGTCGGAAGATGGGTATTGTCGGCAGATGCAAAGAGGTCGATATGAGGACGCTCGATCTCCGCAAAAATCTGGCTGACCAAATTTGGATGAAGAGTCCACTCTGTCGGACGGATAGCGCCCCGAGAGAGTGCGTCTGCTATGCTGTTTCCCGCTATGTGGACAGCCTGGAGGGTGATCCCTTGATTGCTTGCCCACATGAAGAGCTGCCATGTAAGGATACAGAGTTGAGGAGAGCAAGTGCTGCCCTGGTGGTTGATGTACACCACTGCTGTGGAGTTGTCGCTCTAGATTCAAACGGAACGGCCAACTAAATGCTGTCGGAAGTAACAAAGAGCATTGAACACCACTTAGAGTTCCAACATGTTGATGTGCTTACCTAGGGAGGTGGTGTCCCAGACCTCGGAGGCGTGGAGTGGAGAAAAGGAGGCTCCCCATCCGAATAGCAATGCATGCGTCATCACAGTCACGTATTGATCTGGAGGTACAAAAGGAAGGCTGACCGACAGGTGCTCAGTGACGATCCACCATCGAAGGTGATTGCAAATATCCCATGGAAGAGGGACCGGGGTAGTAATCGGGTCGCTCTTGCATGGGATGGTGCCGCATTTGACACCATGGGACAAGGTCGACCAGGCTGGCCATTAAGTCGAGGAGACAAAGCCAGGCTAACGCCGGAGGAGCCTCTGACGACAGAAACTGGAGGACGCACTAACACAAGTTGAGGATGCGCTCTGGCGTCGGACCCACAATGCCTTTGCAGAGGTTGAGGATCGCACCGAGGTAGGTGGCCTCTGTAATGAGTTGAGGGCCGACTTGTCGCAGTTGATGAGAAACCCCACGTGCATCCTGACGTCAAGGGTGAGAGAAGTGCTGGCCTTGGGAACAGCCGATGATTAACCAGTTGTCTAGATATTGAAAGATGAGAACGTTGCGCTGTTGTAGATGGGCGGTGAGTGTCTTGGCAACCTGGGTGAAGACCCTTGGTGAAGTGGAGAGGCCGAACGGAAGAGCTTGAAACTGGTAGGTTTGGCTGCAGTGTTCGAAGTGATGGAACTTGCGGTCCTCCTTGTGTACGGGATATGAAGATATGCATCCCGCAGATCTATGGAGGCGGGCCATCACGGGACTGGTAGGGAGCGCAAGACTATGTTCAGGGTCTCCATCCAAAACCATTTTGGCTTGATGAATCTGTTGAGCAATTTCAAGTTGATTATCGGTCACCACTTTCCCGGTTCTGTCTTGGGTGTCAGGAAAAATGATGCGAAGAAGCCGGTGGATAACTGACTTGGGTGCACCAGCGTGGAGGCTCGCTTGCATAGCAATGCTGAAATCTCCTCCTCCAGAGCCAGGCGCTTGGACTTGTCACATGGAGGGGGAGTAGAAAGGCAACCCATCTCGGACAGCGGGGAGCTCAAGAATTCGAGGGTGTAGCCATGGGCAATGGTGGCGAGGACCCAGCTGTCAGTGGTGATTTCCCACAAGAACCCAATGAAATTGCCCAGACGGCTGCTGACGGGTTCGGGACCGATAGCCGCTGAAGGCAAAGGGGAGTAGTCACCTGCGTCGCCCACCGAAGGGACTGGGGGCACGGTGTGTGAACCTGTGGCTGGCAAGACGTGGCTGGAGTCGAAGAACTGAGTTGAAGTTGGCCTTGTCCCTATCCCAGTTGCATTTGCCGGAATCAGACGAAATCTTGTCTCTGGCAGCATCAGGGATATCTGGGTTGACAGGAAGCAAGAGACGTCCTCCCAGGGAAAGCGGTAGTAAGACATAGCCTTGGGAGGAGTTGTGCACCAGCGCTTAGCCTTCGCAAGAACGTTCATCATCTCCACGCAGGAGTGATCCAGGAGGATCTCTGGGAAGATGGGCTCAGCCGATTTGAGGCTTGAAGGGTGACGCTTGAATGGAGTGTGTCGTTGCAGGCGTAGGGTCTGACGATGGGTACAGAGCCCCTAAAGGGAAATCCAAAAAGTTTTTTTTTCGCACGCATGATTTTCTCGTGCACATGACATATTATCTCGTGCACATGGCATATTATCTCATGCGCCCCTTTAGGGGCTCCACAGACTGGAGCCCGTAAACGTTGATCATGTCGCACTCAAGAGTGCGAAGGCAGCCCTCGGGTTGAGTCAGGCCAGCAATATAGTTAATGTTGTCATACTCGGAAGAGAGCAGTTGAGGGCCCGTGGAGGGGAGAGCCGAACGATGTACCGAACAGACAGAGTCACTGCGATCCAGGACATGATCTGGAGCCAGGTCCTACTGGGGAACAGGTCTGGCTGGACAACATGGACCACTTCAGCCTCCGAGAATGCCCCTTGTGATGGAGGAGGGACGGCAGGGAGGGGATCCGGGTCGGTGCCATCGCTGCTGTTACGGAACTCGAAACTGTGAAAATGCTGTAAAGACATGTCGGTAATTGATAGGCGCTGAGAAAAGAAGAATGAACGTGGTGATGAGACCGCGATGCATTGTGGATGGTCAAGGAGCAGTATGCATAATCAAGTCTTCTTAGCAATTGTAATAGGCACATGGGAAATTTGCACACATGTATGTAGGCTGGGCAGGGGTATGTGAACGTATGAGATTTGGAGATTTTGTTTAAGAAAACCAGGCTTTGGTACAGAAGGCACGGCTATTGGACCATTCTATCATCTTAAGGGGGTGATAGCAAGATGATATATTCACGTGGGGTAAACTTCCAAAGTTTCATAAAGAAAGTATGATTTTAAACCAGTCCAAATTCTCATTTATACTGTTGGTTATGGTTATGTATCTACTTATTTATTTAATAGTAATCTTAGGCTTATCAAAGGCATGTTGGCAGTTTGTAAATTACCCGTTCATATAGACTTCCAACAGTTCAATGTATCACACACATTTTCGTTGCGCCTATTAATGCTTGCAGTATTTGAAAGAATTGTGTTTTCCAAAGATTGTCGTCCGGACGATCTTTGGAAAAAACATAAAATTTCTCTTTTCTCAAAAAAGATGGCATTCCCGACGATAAGATTTTACAGATTATCTGACACTGTTATGTACTTACTTTACAGTATGATACATGTTTTTCAAGATATTTCGACACTGGCATTTTTGAGATCTTGCAAATCCTATACACTGCCTTTAAGATCTGGAGAAAAATTTTGGTCCACAATAAACATGTATAGTGGCCCTGTCACAAGTCTTGCAGGAGGCATCGACAACACTTTCCCCTTAATTGATATTTTGAACTAAGTTGTTCAGTTTAAATGGCATTTTGTTATAACATCTCATCCACTCATCTGTTTCCAATGGTAATTTATACAAGTTGTGACAATGAGATCGAATTCTTGGTCTGTCTGTATTGCTGTTTTCCAATAAAAAATATACCTTGCCGGTTTCTCTTCCAGAAGAAGCGAATCCCCATGAGGGTTACTGCGACCAGTATGGACACACTAGAAACACATCCCAAGACTATTGCTGCAATGGCAACAGCCCCTGGTCGCAGACAGAACGAAAACAAAAAATATTGTGTTTTTAAACTACTAAAGCAGTGTAATCAGTTTATGGTCCTGCCCTTAAACATCATGGTCAAGGGCAAATTTGAAAGAGATCAAACAAAACTCTGAAATCAAAACCCTCCATCTCTGTTTATGGAGCTTGACTTAGATTTTGTAAATTTCGAAACAACACTGCCATTTGCAGTTTTTATTAACCAGAACATTTTGAGGATAGTACAGTGTCCTCAGAGAGAGGTTAGGGTATGGCTTTGCAAATCATGGTTGAATATTCATTCCCGTACATAGCCTACTGTTTTGAAATGTGACTGGTTTTACATGCATACCAAGTTTGGTGTTCTCTGTTAGCTTTGGCACATCGTGTCCAGGAAGGGCAGTAGAAGGGACATTTTTCTGAGTCTCGTTCGGGCTTGCAATTAGGTCCAAGGATGACAGAGGCTTTGTAACCTCACCAACCTGGGTGGTTGTGGCCTCTGAAATACAGATGGATAAGTCTGTGAACAGGTTGTAAATATGGTTTTGTTTCACCGAGAGAATCTTGCTTGGAGAGGCTTCAACGTCGGGGCGCCAAAAGAGTGGGCCTAAAGGTTGAAAGAAGGCATCCTCAATGACAAAGTATTTTCAGTCAAAAGTGTAGTAAACAGGTTCTTTTTTCCAAGGTTTGGTCATATACATGTGAGACTGCTTTAAAGTATATGTAGTTCCATAAATTGCCAGATTATATCTCATCACAGCAGGAAAAATGGGTTTTCAGCGCTGTATCACAGGTCCCGTGATATACAGATTCAACTTTATAATTTACTAGGTTTATAAGCGTTGTTTCTGCTACTTTGAGACTACTCACTCTTGCATGATTGACAGTGCACATCCTTTGAGTCTTGGCAAAGGCGACATGAGATGCATACCTCCTGCACAGGCTCCCAAATGTAGTCAGGTGATTTGTGATACTCCTGACACTTAAGGTTCAGTGCATCTATGATCATAAAGGATTCCAAAGGCAGTGAAAATATGATCCTTTCACCTATGTTCCTAACAGTGAGTTGGTATAAAATTTTCAACAGTGGACGTTTTAACTACCAAACTTGACAATTAAGTAAAAAGAGGCGGAGTACACAGATTTTATTCGGGGATGGGTAGAATAAGTCTGAAAAGATTTCCGTTTTTCATTGATGAAAGATTAACTCCTCTTAAGGGAAGGTGCTGATATCATTCCCATTGTGTAGGCGCTTCCAAGTCCTAATAGATAGATCACAATAAAATTGGCATTTCCAAGGGTGGGCGGTCGAAGGAATGTGCCCTCTGCCCAACCCATATGCCACTAAATGGCCTTGAGCAAAAATATAATCACCACAGAATGTTCTCCCTGCTTTCCTTTCAAATGCATTCCTTTATTCCTCTTATATATTCATTTGTTTCTGGTATTTGTATGCTTAAAGTTTTGTATTTTGGGCAGTTTTTCCTTGATTCTTGCAGCCAATCAGTGTCAGTTCTAACATATTGCATGTCCCCTGAAAAACGGCGTATCTAGCTGCGTGGGGGGGTGGACCAAATTCGAAAGCGACTGTAGCTTCAGTCTCATTCAACATGATGTTCAGGGGGATCAAAAGACTTACTCAGCTGATATGGTATTCTAAGGGGTTTGGGGATAATATTTGACATACTGATTACTTTCCTTCTTACTTATGGAGTATGCTTTGTTAAAATAAATTAAAAACTAATAATTTGTCGGGGAGGGGGGCAACTCTCCCCCCCAAATACGCCACTGCCCGACGATGAAGGAAAATCATCAAAAACAGTGTTGATTTTGATTGGTTTCTTTCCTTTATTTTTCAATTTATTAATTCACTTTTTGGGGGAGGATGGTTTGCTTTTAAGCTTTCTGACACACGCATGTCAAGGTAAAACGCTGAGGGGTGGCTTAAATTAAGCTCAATCAAAAAAGTAACCGTTAACAATGTAAATTATTTCGAAATTTGTCCTTTAATTTGAGAAAAGTCTGTCTCGAAGTTTGTTTTTCGGATGATTTGTTTTCTCATCGACAGAAAAATCCTTGCATGAGACACTACTGACCAAGAGGAGAATACTGTGATATTGATCACAATTTAAAGGCTTTGGTTAAAGTCAAGAGGTGTGAGCGTCTAGTTGTTTGATTTGGGCATGACTTTGCCTTCCAGCTGCCACGCCTTCACATAAACTTTTTCTCCACACGTTTCAGAAGAATAAAATCAAAAACAGCTGCCGGTACATCACTCTTTTTTACCAGGCCTCCCTGGGTTTAACTAGCTCCAACTTCACGGTGTAATCAAAACGCATTTCGAAATGGATTTTTGAGTTTTAAAAATCTGATTTTTGTTTACCTCCCACCCATCCTATTTGTCAACATTTTTAAAAAAATGACTTACAGGCTATTCAGTCAATCTTATCTTTAGTCTATTCACCCAACTTGGGCAAAAACAGTCCCAGACAAGTCAAACCTTTACACCAAGTTATCTGCATAGCGAGTCAAAATCACCGAGAGCTGAGCATGCCGAGCATAAACATAACAAAGGGGTTATCGATCTGAGATGGGTGGTTTTGAGAACCAACAATAGAGGACTAACAACATTTGAGGCTATCGCATTCTGTGACATATAGAACATTCCATTTCATTCAGAACATCTAATCTGTCACCCCATGAAATTAATTTTACTATTTCATTAACCCTAACAATCCTCCACCTGTCCGAGGATTGGGGATTGTTAGGGTTAATGTATGCCTGTTACTGAGCCGCATTATCTAAGGCAGGAGTCATAGAAGCCTGACGTGTGCAGTGAAGTGACCAAGTATTAGACAAACACCATTATATTCTTCTCTGTGACGTTGCCAAGTACATGTAGCTAACAAACTTCCATAAATACCTCTAGTAAAAAAATCAGAGCAATCGTAACACATATCAAATAAAACATATCAAATAAAATTTATCAAAATAAAAGGCATATTTGGGATAAATTTCCTTCCAAAGATGATCAGCTCAGTAAACAGACATTCTAACTTCACAACTTCAGTTTCAACTTTTATATACTCAACCTAAACTTAAACCTAACCAACAAACTGAAACCTTACCAAATTACTCTCATGTACAGAGAGAAATCAGACAGGCCTATGGTTTGTTAAATACACAAAAAACGGTATCTACATGTTACTTCACACAACTTCGTAATAATTCCTCATAGTAGGCGTAAAGTCCATTCACATGACAAAACAATCGAACCAATGTGAAGTTCGATGTTTGACATGGATAAGTAACCGTTTGACAATTGACATTCAGGATACACACCCCTAGAAATGATGGAGTGCAAAAGGAAAATAAAAACCACCAAACTGCCAAACCAAGCATGCATATCCATTCACATTGTACAGCCATTTCATAATGATGTATACACACACAACCCTTTCCCACAGAGGCATGGCTTTTTGGGGTCAAATAAGCAAGCCCGGAAATTTATGTGATTTTTTTTGGAGGCAATATAATTATTTGAAGGAAAAACAGTCAGTTTTATACATTCTATGTATAAGTCTGAATTTTCAAAAATTCAGATATATTGATATTTTTGAATTTGGCAGAAAAAGAACTTCCCAGTGGTATGTACATGGAACACTCCAGGTAAAAGTATAAGGTGACAATGTGACATTTTTCTGGTAGCTTTGTGTCTTTGTTCCCAATATTGTTTCAACATTTCAGACCAGGCATAAAAAATGCTATTGTCAAAATTGCTGAGAAAATTACTTTTTTTTTTATATGATCATGCAAAATATTTGAAATTAAATAGGAAATGGGTTACTCTTTCCATATATTACAAAGCCCCAAAATTGACATCCACTTCAATTAGACTTTGAACCCTCAAAATATGAAAAAGCGGGATGCCACTTCACTCTCATTTTGTTGTGATGGGTCACAATCTCCTGTTTTCCTCGAAACTATTTTGTTCAATCGAAATAATAAATATAAAGCCCATGCCCTGGGTCTAAACTTATTTCTTCTGTTCAACATTAAATGTCAAATGTGGAATACGTAACTAACTTCACACCAGCAACAACTGGTACGTTACAAAGTACACACCATAGTATGGTGTTCTATAGCCAACAAAATCATGCCGTGTCGTGCCGTTGCCCAGATGCCACGACAGGAAGCTGCAATGCCTCCATTGCGTTGTGGCGTCGCCTCCTTTCTCTTTACGTTTATGCTGTGTTTAATGTGATGCCGTTGTCATGTTGTATCATGCTGTTGCGTCATTTTTTTCTTGATGGCGTCACATCATGCTGGTGTGTCTTGCTGTTGTATCGTGCCGTCATGTTTTGTCGTCGTAGTGTTGTGTCAGGCCATCACGTTGCCTGTCACTGTACGGCTTTTATACATCATAGTTTAGGCTGTTACATCCTGCTGTCGTGCTGTTGCATCCTGCATGTCGTGCTGTTGCGTTGTATTGTCGTCCGTTGTATCATGCCATTGTGCCTTACTGTTTCTAAAATGGCTGGTGATTATCAAGGCCGGTAGAGGGCATATATGTCACAAGTCCTGGAAAAAATACTGTGCATGCATTGGGCTGGTGGTATGTATTGGTATGGAAGTTACATTGTAGCTCCGTCTCTAAGGGCGCCCCTATTTCCACCAGTGATGAGGCAACAGTGAGAGCATGATGCGACTGCACGATGTGACGGCATAACGAGACGGTACGATGCGATGGCACGACACGACGGTACGATGCAATAGCATGACGTGACACCACGACGGCACAATGCAATGCATTAAACACAGCATAACAGTAATAAGAAAGGACGCTACGGCATGACACGATGCAACTTTTGTCTACAGAAGACCATACCATAGGCCTAGGTAGTTCACAGGACCATTATACACAAAATTTTATCTATACATGTATGGTGGAATATAAATAAAATCAGCTATGAATTTGGCATGCACTGCTCAATTCGGTTAAGACACCATGCACAAAGTGAAATACAAGTAGGCCTGCATGTATTATGGTGGAAAAGTCGCACTATATTTTTGACACAGTATCATGTGGTTATCATTCTGATTTATGAACAATGGAAACACATTTTAAAGCTGTTTTTCAATGTCAATTTGAGGTTAAAATAAAAACAAATTACCTAGGTCTGCAGGGGTTTCACTGCTGTAAACTACTTCACTTTCAGGTGGGTCTCCGAGTGGCTCTCTGATTGGTTTGATTGGTGTATCGAGACAATCGCCAGTGCTCGCCAAACACAACAACACGTACGTCACCAACTCCAGTTTCACTGCGGTTTGTAAACAAAAACTTCAATTAAACAGTACATGTAGGGGGCCTGGCCTAACTTGACGATCAAGGAGAGATTTCCACTGAAAATGTGATGGGTCGGTTCAAAAATCTTTACTGACAGTTTAAAATTTTAAGGTCACACTCCAATCCTAACCAAAAAAAGGGGTAGGCCCTAGGCCTTTGAATGACCATCACTCTTATCCAGAATTTGCTTGCTCTGGCACATTTGACTTAAACTCACTTCTGATTTCCTGTTTCGGCTTCTCTCCTCTGAAAATCAAAGCAGGCCAAATCTTATACAGGGCATAGGGGGCCTACCCTTTGGGTGGATATTTTTTTAACTTTGAACTCTACAACAAAGTACACAAGTGTACGTGTACAAGTTTGATTGGATGGAGCTACTGAGGTCATAATAGTACCATGAAAGGTTGGGGAATTCCCTCTCCCAGAATGTTCTTATTTCGCAATAGTAGGGCTAAACTTACAAAAAGCCCCTCACATGTAGATCTTCATATTAAACAGAAAACAAACACTTGGGCTCCCAACCTCGAACTTAAAAGAAGCCTTTTTTACTGACCTACTGAGAGGACTTTGCCTGTAAACAAGTAGGGTGTGACGACCAGTACAAAACAGTGCTCAAATCATTTCGCGTAAACATAAGCAGGGAGTCGAAATCCACCGTATTGATAGGGTGTTGTAGCCCCACAAATAGGGCTGTAGTGGCTCGCTTTCACGACCTGTCTCTTACTGGCGACAGATAAGAGACAGATTGTAAAAGCCAGCCACTACAGCCCTATTTGTGGGGCTCAGGTACCGTGGTGCTGAAAAAACCAAATCATGCGCGTGCACCTTGTGTCATGTACATTTACCTGTACTGTGTAGTGCCCACACGGAACAACCGACGGTGCACAGTGGCTACTGTTGCTACCAGATAGTAATAAGGTTAACCTATTACTAGTATTAGCAATCCGGCGGGTGCTTTTCTTTGTTTTTTGTCATTTTATTGTATTGACCTGCGAAATAATAAATGAAATAAAAATATCTCTTAGAGTCTAAGAGATATTTTTATTTCATTTTGGGAGTCTAACTTAGACTCCCAAAATGAAATCGTCACTACGCACTGAGTGCGACTCACTGCGCGCACTATCCATGAAACGTCCTTTTGGTTGTTCCCGAACAGTGCCTTCCACAGAAACAAGTGACAAGCATACATAGTGCACTTTGCCTGATTTATTCGGTCATCTATGTGGCAGAGGGGTGGATTTTTTAAAGGAAATTTATTTATTGGTGCAACGATTTCCAACGATTTGCTTATATCCGGATCCGCTGCAACGAGCGAAAGCAAAAAAATTACGAGCGCCCTCTTTTGCTCTTGACATGAGTCGAGCGAGCTGGGCGCCGCTACAATCTTTGGTTTTTATCTTAAGTGGTGCCTGTTTTTTTTAAGTACAATGTGGCGCGGGTTTTACGAGCCGAGTACCAGTGAGCTAAGGTTGTATTCACTTAGCAACGCGTATGCTGCCCGTACGTACTGTACCGGCTGTATACCGTCATGTAATTAATTGCAAGGAAAACTGACCTGAGTGATGGTCTGAAGCGGTTGCGAAAACCTTTTCCTTTAAAACATCAAGAAGTAATGTAGAAAATCCTCTAAAGCAACACCGAAAGACTGATTTACGAGTTGCTTGTTTCAACACAGTGGTGAAAAAGTCATGCAAGTTTGAAAGGTACGAATAGCACAACTCAGTAGTAGGCTAATTGCAGTAGGCATAATAGTAAGCTACTACTACCAGGCCTAATTATGTGACACGCGTTGTATTGCTAATACCACGAGTGATTTTGCACAATGGTAGAAAGGCATTGTTGGAAGGAAAAAGAGCGAACATTGGCCACTTTTCCTTTCCAAAATACCTTTCTACCATTGTACAAAATCACTCATGCGGTATCATCAGCAATAAGGCTTGACTAACGAGTAACATCGTGGATGTCAGCTAGTTAGAAACTGAAATTGTGCTAGGCCTAATTAAGCTAGAGTGAGACTCACTTTGTTAGGCCTAGGCTCCATGCTGTGCTTCTGCCGTGCCAAACTGAAATAGCCAATTCAACATTTTAAAATTTGGCACGGCATTCAGGCCTAGACCTTGTTCAGTTTGGCTCAGCAATTGAATTTCTCACAGCAAGCAAGTTAGGTCGACAGGGTGTACTGCCTTATCGGTGTTCCAAATGGCAGTGCCACGACATCATAGGCCTCTTCCTAGTCCTAGAATTTTTGTTGTTTTGAAATGCTATGGGATTCTGAATGTGCCGATTGATTCTGCCTAAAACTGCACTCTCTCAATTAAATCGTCCCCCCAAAAGCTATTCGAACCATATAATATCTCATTAACAGGCAATCACAATGGTTTTTGGACCATCGAGCCTTTGAGCTATTTTTGGTAAAATTCAGTCCTTTTACTTACAAGTTATACAACCTTACCTCTCTTCAACAAATGAGCTGCACAGGGGAGCGGGTTCGTGTAGCGGTTCTTTCCTTGCTTTGCACCAATGAGGCCCGGGTTCGAGTCCCGGCTTAGCCCAGGCGTTAAGTGCATTTGGTTTCCAGTCCATACTCGCTCTCACAGGTTTTCTCAGGGTACTCCGGTTTCCTCCTGCCTCTAAAACTGGACCTTCTTCCTAACTCCGTAATGTGATGCTGATTAATAAAGTGTATGAATAAACATATAATTATTGGCGCGAATAGCCTGAGATGCTGTAAGTGCCATTAAAACAAAAACAACACCAACAAATGAGCTGCACATTGGAGCTGTATACTATGGTGCATGTCTGTTGACACGGAAGACTGGTTCGAGTCAAATTGACACAACTTACACATTTTTATTCATTGGAATTCTTATTTATGAACCAATTTTCTCCAAATTAAAGAAATTCTTTATTAGAAAATCAGCTTGTTACTCTGGTTCTGGATGAAAAAATGGATTTCTCACATGGTTACTTTTATTTGTGAAGAGTTTTTTTGTCATGATCCAAAACTGGTTAAACTGATCCAGAACCAGGAAAAGTGTTGTCACTTTCGTAGTTCCTGTAAACAAGGCTGTAAGTCCAAATTAAGAGCTTAAATTTTGAAAATAATTGTGTAGTATCTCCAACACAAGGCGGACTACTGACCACATGTCACTGGAATTTAATTTTTTTTTGTAGCTGCAGTCTGACTAAATAATTGAAAACGACTGTACCCCTTGCTTGTACATGAGACTGTACATGAAAATGCTACCAGAACGTTAGAGTATATTGACAATACTACCGTTCAAAAAGAAATCAGCAATAAATAAATAAGTAAAAACTTTTTTTCAAGATGTATTTTTGTGTTGGGGAGATGTTAATTATATATGACAGATTTTGCCCTTACCCAACGTATATATAAGCATACAGTGCTTATTAATATACGTTGGGTAAGGGCAAAACCTGTTATATATAAGTAAAAACTTATAACTTCAAAATAGTGTTGTGAAATTACATGACATGTACTGTTTATCAATTATTAGTTAGCGATTATTGATTATCTCCAGTATTACCTCACAATGCGCCCGGCGACTATCAGCGCGTCTACGCTGTGCTTTCGCCACTACCGGAAACTCATGTACCTCATGTAAACAGCACGCACTTGCTTGCTTGGTCATGCTAGCGCCCTCTTGTGATGGAGTGTGAGAAATTGTGTTCATTACACTGTATGCTGTTTCACTACTTCTTATGTAATTATCTGTAAATGTTGTGATAGAATATTTTGTTCTTTAGTCTTCATAAAAACAAGCCCAACTAGTATAAATAACGACTCTAGATTGCAGGTCCATTTGGATGTGTGCCTGGAATTAAACCAGTTTCGACGGCGAACCCGCGACAATATAAAAAAAGTCAAATAGTCCCTCAACAATCTACAGCTGGGAAATCTACTCAAATTTCAAAGTTTTCAGGACTAATAGATAAAATATAACTTTCTTAAAAAATAAGTGTCAGGAGAGATTTAAATTTGAATTAAAAATTCAGCGAGGCTTTTTGTTGTTTCTCTGAATGATAGATGAGTTCCAGGAATTCCCTGAGTAGCCGGGATGGAGGAAGGCCGTTTTCGGCTAATCGTACGCAGCTGCCTCCTACGAGGAGGAACGGCCGGCCGTACTATCCAGAAATCAAGCAGAGAGGTTACTATTCAGACATTCTTAGTGGTGATGCAGAGTACAGGCTTGGGGTATGTGTTGCTGAGTTTATCTGTATTCCAAAATACCCTGCTTTTTGTCATTTAACCCATCTAGAATGAAATTATGTAGAGAAACCTCAGCTATAAAAAAGTCTTGAAGTTGCACCATTGAGGTTTCTTAAAAAGTATTTAAATATTTGTAGTAATACAAATTTTGTGAAAACTTTAATTACAAGTTATATGGGTTGTTTTAGAAATTTGTGGTCCAGAAGTGTTGCACTCTTTTGTCCCTGTTTGACATGGATACATCACTGAAAATGACTTCTATTTCTATTTGTTTGTAAATTAATGCACATTTTTGATAAGCACTCTTAAAAATTAAGACAACATTTCAAAGGGGCGTTTCCATTTGCCTAGCATTGGAATGCATGCCCAGAAATTTAATAGGTACATGTACCTTCAGGAGTTTGTTTGAACATGAGCATGTTATAGATGTGCACCCTCCACACTGCCAGCAGGGTACTTGCTGTGTTCTTCGGTGATGCCACTATATTCAATTCACATAACCATAGCCTTTCATTTTGTACGAGTATGCTCTTAGTCGCAAAATCAGATCAAGTCAACTGTTAAGAGGGTGTTCTTACCTTACAAAATCACGGTAGATGTGACAGAAATACCAAACAGACATTAGATCCCAAATTTATAGTAACTTTATAGTCACAGCGTAGTATTTAAAGTGAGTGTTCAGTGAAGCCCCATACATGTAGCTTAATGATTAATCACTCTCCTGTTCCCAGAATGTATTGAGTGGTGCAGAGACTCAACAGGACACATTATGGAACATAGCCAAGGAAAAGCACACACCCATGGTGACTTCCTTCAAGGGTCCCGAGGGACCAGAGCAGGCAAAGGCCGAACTGAGCAAGCAGGTCTACGGACCCACAAGCGAGATATTGACAAAATCGGTACGAAAGTGATTACATGTACCTTTAAATGTGGCTTCATTTGTTTTGTTCTGGCAACTTTTTGGTGGTATGTTAAGAAAATTTAGCAAAAGATGCTCTGTTTTACACCTTAGTGTTAAGCATCAGATGCTCCTGTACTTTGAAAAGCTTTGAAATCATTCCTTCTCCTTTTGTGCCAAATAAGATTTTTTTTCACAGATTTGTGTAATTTGCTCTCTCTTTTTTGAGAACAAATTTATTATTCTTCTCACTCTTGGCTTTTTATTGTTCTTATTGAAAGACACTTATTTCACTTTTATAAGCCGCTACTTTACAAAAGTTTGGGGTTGTTCTAATAAATGTTCTTCATGGTAAAACTTAAGAAGTCTGAATTACCTGAGCTTTGTCCTTCTTGTTTGCAACAGGATTTCCCTGAGAAGTCTTTCCTTCCCAAGGTGCAGCTGCCGTTCTTTGTGGCCCCTGGCCAGTGCCCACGCAAGATCGAGATCGAGCGGCGCAAGCGCCACTATCAGAGCCAGATGCTGGAGGACCTGCTGGCGGCCGAGGGGGTGCAGACCGAGGCCCTCATGCCCAAGCAAATCACAGAGAAGAAGCTCTCAGTTCAGCTGAACGGGGTGGACGGGGACGAGGACCCAGCACCCTTCCCGACGTTCCTGCCGCTGGACATTTTCACCGACACAGAGTTTGATTGCCGGACGCCCGGGGAGTGGTTGGAGATGGGGGTGGTGAACAGCCACCGCCTTCCGGTGCCTGGCCGGGCTCTCCTTCCTGCTTGGGATTCTCCTGAGAAATGTAAGTTTGTAGACTTTTACAGAAGAATGGACCTGAAGACTTATCCAAGATTGCTGTAAGCAGGGTGGCCTTGCCATTTACTGGAATGGTCATGTTGTATCAGAGATCCCACAAGACCATTACAAGACAATCATACCACCAAGACGTCACGTCTCAATTCAAGTCACAAGCAAGTCCAGTGGACTACATCCGACACACGCCTTGTACATTTATTCATGCATTGTACCCGGCCAGGAGAATGGTCTTGGGCATTCCTTACAAGTGGTCTTATGTCTGGTCTTGAGACGGGTCCACTACAACCCTGCCCCTGCTGAACTTTCGAAGAGGGTTAATCCATACAGTCCAGTCACATGTCTAGAACTTTACAAAATGCATTTACACCCTGTATTCCAGCCTGTAGTGACAGGCAGTACAAGGGGTGTCCCAGCATTAGCTAAACAATATAACGGCAGTGGCAAACTTGGAATTGTCTGTAAAATACTGCTTAAATAGAATCCACAAAAGTAATTGAGTGTCTGAGGTTATCCACCACAGAGATCAGTGGTATGGATTATAGATAACAAGTACGTTGCTCAAAGGGACATTTGTCGGAAACTCTGCAAAAAAAAAAAGGATAGTCAGTGTACATGGGACACTATTTATGCCTACTGAGTGAAAGGATTGTCAGAGTTTGTATCAACCTGACAAAGTGTAGAATCAATGCTCATAGTTCCTTTTCTTGTTTTAATCCAGAAACCTTGTCTTTGTACTTTTGCTGGCAGTGGATCCCAAGGACCCAAGCCTGGAGTACGAGTGGTTTGATGTGGGCATGCTGGACTATGACAGGGAGACCCAGCTCTACCTGGTGCAGAAGACAGACCTGAACAACAGGATCTTGGATGAGAAGGGGCAGGTAGTCATCAACGGGGGTAAAAATGCCGATGGTACGTATGTCGGCCCAACTGCCCATTATTTGTACCCCTTTTGAATTGTCTTGAACAAGTCTTCCTCTTTCATTTTCTTTGAAAATTTCTTCATAACAGCCAAATTTCTTCGCCATTTTGATTCCAAATGCTGAACCTGCTAAAATTTGATACTGTACTAATGCATGTGTTTTGTGCTTGAACTGTAAAGTTATGAGGGTCTGGCACAGAAACACTGAGTTTATGGTTTGAAGCATGGGTTAAAATCTAACACAAAAATGGAGCAAAGTTAAAGCATCCTGTTTTAAAGATGGCATGCATTTGTTGACCTGAGAGCAACTTGTCCCAAACTTCACAACTATTTGTCATAAATTTGCCCCTTAAATGAGAGACTCACAGTGCACCTATTAAACCTCATCCATTGAGCTCAGTTCTCCTGTACTGGTACATTATTCCCTCCCGTGAATACGCTTTAGCTTGAGATGATTTGTGAACCACTCTATCCATGTGTTGAAGTGTTTCTGTACAGTCTTCTGAAGGGCCATATGGCACATGTGATGTGCATTGCCACATGGCAAAGAATCCAACTGCTTAATACCCTGCATATCACACAGTGAAGATACTCAAGGGTTTTGAAAGGTATGGCATATTCTCCAGCGGTACTTATTTGAGTCCATCACCAGTCCCTGCAAGTCTGTCACCAGTCTGTCATAAGTCCATCACAAGTTCATCCCTAGTTTACCACTAGTCCTCCAGTCTTATGCTAAGTCACAAGCTATTCAAACACACGGTGACAACAGTATTCTTTTGTCACTGTTCACCCTGTTACTTATGACTGGTCCAGTGAAAAGAACTTGTGATAGATTTGACTACAACACTGTTCTATGGATGATTGCTTTTAAGGGGTTTCAGTGTGTGTGTACTAATTCTATGGGCAAAAGTTTGGAGAATCAGGGACAAAAAGCACGAAGTCTGATACCTCTCCTTCTCCAGGAACCCGCAGCCTGCAGGCCAACCAGTATTGGGTGCCCCGCATCCAGCTCATGTTCCTAGCTGAGGATCCCCAGGTCTTTGCCAAGGCGGTGGCCAGTGCCCACCGGGCCCGCAGGCACACCGAGGCCCTGCTGAGGTACCACCTATATGTGGACTGCATGCCCATGGAGGGGCTGGTGGAGCTGGACCCGGAGAGTCTGAAGAGGATGGTGGAGTGGGCCAAGGGAGCCCCTGCCCTGGCCAAAGATAAGAGGTCAGGAGTGATGAAATTCCTGGACATGCTTTTTGTACGACTTTGCTCATTGAAAATGTGTCTTTGAAAATCTTTCTGTTTGGGACCATTCTCTATCAAAGAAATATGATTGGCTCCACAGTGGGGGAGGAGTCATAATGGGAGGGGGGTGCAGTCCACTATATGTTACCATCAGACCTGCATCACTCACAACATACTGTGCACAAAAGTTTACGTAAGTAAGTACAACTCTTCTGTGCAGAATTTCATTGGAGATTTCTTTGGGAAACGGCCGAAGTTCTTCAGCGAAAAATTGATTGTTCAAGACTTTTCCATAATGTGATTTAAGATTTCATGCCTTTGATATACTAATTATGAGTTTTTGTTGGTCCCATAGGTTTACTAAGCAATAACATGTATGGTGGTACTGTACTTTTGTAACACAAGTGTTCAGTTTCAGGTTTTTGTGCAGGTACATTTTTGTCTAAAACAAAATCTGTATATTGACCTCGTGCAGTTTGGACGACTACATCCACACGTTAGAGAAAGAGGTGAACATCGATTTCAGCCGAGCCATGAATAGGATCACCTTTGATCGGATTGTCCAGTCCAAACCAGACATGTTTGCTTTTGTCACCGTTCCAAACCCTGTTGTTGAGACAGTGCCAGAAAGAGGTGTGTAAAAAAGACTAACTTTTCAAGCTTACATCTTACAGTAACACCAACAGTTCTTGTAAGTGATCTTTAGTCATAGACCATTAAATGTTTGTACTACCTTATCCAGAGCTGTAAGTTCACCTTCAGTATCAAATAGAAAATTTCTGAAACAAATGATTTAAAGCGTTAAAAAACTATGATTTTGTTGATGCGTGGCAGAAAATCTTACAGTCCATCAAATGTTACGCCACTTCTTCCGCAGGTTTTTATGCAGATGTGCCTGAGTATCCCTTTGATGAGCAGTACGACAACTTTGCTTTCAACTCCCTGCTGACGCGGGAGGAAGCCATCGTGGCCATGACCAAAGTCCGGACCGAGTGCAACAAGGTGGCGGCCATGTCGCTGTTCCACGTGCCCATGAGCAAGCACATGAGGCTGGAGGAATTTGAGCAGACGCAGGGCCAGGCCAGTTCACAGGTGAGTTGGAGAGGGGAGGTGGACAAGAAGGGGTGGTGGTAAATGTTGGGGGTCAGGGGAAAAGTGTGGACAAGGGGAAGGGGTGCTGTTAGCAGAATTATTATTGGTTGGCTGTGCTAGCTCAGAGATAGGGAAGGGGAAGTGGGCCAATGGGGCAGGCTAGCGTTCAACATTGTCTGCTTGAAATGCAATCCTGTACCCTATCAAGGTAGGTGCAGAGCAGATCACCTTCAAACCAGTTATATGTAACGTGCCTCTCATGCTATGTTAATGTTTATTTTGCAATTCTCAATTTGTGGGGTTTTTTTTGCAAAGTAATTGCCCAAATAGTACATTTCTGTGTACAGGCTGGTCTCCTTAAGAAAACATACTAACATTGTTCTTACTTTAAGCCTTGCTCTCTGAAAGGCAAAATGCTCTCCAAGATTTCAATGAAGGTGGACACCATTTCCAGCATGGTTGTAGTACGATGAAACAGATATGACGGTAGATCAGCCGTTGCGTAGGTCCTCTTTAATTCCATTATCTCAAACACTGAATGGGCTCATAGTGTGTGTTCAGATCCAGTCTTTTCAAATCAGTTCAACTCAGTCAAATTTCGTAAATTTTACACTTATTTAACGTGGAATGCTTTTCTACTCGCCCCCAGGTCCAACTCTTCCTGAAGGACAGTTGGATAGGCACCCTGCGGGCAGCCATCCGGACCAGCCTGCGGGACGTGGGCAAGGGCTGGTTCAACTTGCACGAGACCAACTGGGAAGTCTACCAGCGTTCCAAGCTGAAGAAATTTATGGAGATGGTTAAATTTTGCATGCAGGTGAGCAGGATGGATAGTGGCCTTGGTGGCACAGTCACTGAAACTTAATAAAACTGTTTGGGTGCAACCGAGGCACAAATTGAGCAAGATCTTCGTCCTCAAACCGTCCTTACTTGGATGTTCCCGTCTGGTACCCTGTGATTTTAAAGACAAAGAAGAATTTGTTGAAGTCAAAAGGAAAGGGAAGTGAATGAGATTTCAGACGCAGTCAGCAGTGATTACTGCTTTGAAATTATCCACTGTTTACAACTTGTTAAATACCCAAAAAAAGTTGATTTAGGTAAAATTGCACTGGATAACCATAGTTCACCCCATTGTTTCAATAGTTGAGCACTTTTTGAACTTCAGACATCTGTAGGAAAGTCCTCTTTTACCTCCCTGAAGTGAGATATTCTGAACACGAAATATGTTATTTTCCAAGTATAAGTAACTGTGTGGTTCTCCTAATGTTTCAATGTCATCTGTAATACACAGGATTCCTTGAGGTATTTGGTGCAAGACTCTCTGGTCAACTTCACCCAGATGATCCTGGACGCGGCCTGCGCTGTCCTGACTCTCCCTGCTGACTTAGAGTGGGATAAGGACCTCATCAAGGTCAAATACAGGTCAGTGTTTTGGAGTGCCAAGCGTTCCCTTTTCGACACCACAGTTCACTTCCTGAGAAGTTGAGTTCTCTCACTGTGTCCCAAACTTATGTTTCTAAAATGAAGTTTCCAAATCAAAATAAAATTAAATATCTGGCCAAGGAGAAAAACATCCTGGAGTCATCCAGTAATGGTCACAGCTTGACTCCAGTGAGAGTCTGCAGTTAGGACGAGACAAGGCAGCTGACGGAAATGATTTTTCCAAGGCAGATTCCCTCCCCTCTTTCCCTGCAGTTCAAGGCCTTTTTGGTTTACACCTGGTTGATTGTGCTCTTGGTGTGGGTTTGAGGGATCAAATAACTGTGCCCTGGACAATATTAATGATGTGGGAAGCAACTCTATCATCATGTTTGTTAAGTATGTATCGTATATCTCCACATCAACTTCTGTCATTGTGGTGGTTGGTTATTCTGGCATTTTCAATATTGCTAAGCTTGGCCTGTCCTTGACCCAGTAAATAAGTCAAAATGCACCTAAAGAGGAAAAAGGAAATGGTTATTCTTTACATCGCAGACCCAAGAAAAATTGCCTGTTTCTGGTGGACCTGATTGTGGACAAGGAGGGATGTCATTACAGCACCAACCTGAACAACTTTGAGACAGCCTTAGTGGGTCTGTTTGACAAGGGAATAGCCTCCACCCAGAATGTTCCACAACTCGAGAAGGTTGGTTGCTAGACCTCATTTGTCGATTTTGCAAGCAATTGTTATTCCCTGCACATTCACCAGGCTATACTGGCAAAGCTTCATTGTATCTCTCTGTCACAGAATCTTCTTTTCAAGCTAGTGTCTAGTGTGTTTGGTTGTTTTTATCTGGGCCTCCTAGTGCCTGCATGATTCATTTAACGCTGCTGTCAGTGGTACTCTTTGCAGTCTAACCCAACCCCTTGACGTTCAGATGTTAGAGTATTCAACTTTACAAAGTATATTTGCAGTTCCATGTTGTTTGTTTGGACCTTGCCCGAGCAAAACCTGTTTCTTCTGTCACATTCTCTGGAAATTTCTGTCTTCATATGTAATCAACTATCATAACTCATTCAGGGCGACACTGAACTTGAGTTTCCACTTCAATGTGAGGATTTCTCTGTATGGCAGTTTCAAATATTGATCACCTCATGCCAAAAAAGCAAACACAAATCCACAACTGTTTCTTGCAGACTGGGATGGCAATGTTGTGTGTTCCATTTTTGTGACACTCAAAGCTGAGGAGAAGGAAGTTTTAATAATGATATACTTTAAAAGACTAGATTACACCTAAGAACTGAGCTTACGGCAAGGTTGAAGCCAACATGTTCTACTACCCTCAACCTTGAGATTGATTAACCGGTAACCTCTCCCGCTTTCCTTCCTCCTGATGTACAGTTTGTCCTGGAGGACATCTTCTGGGCAGACACGCCCCTGCTGGAGTCGGTCGGGGAGCACGAGCCCAGAGTGGAGGAGCTGAGAGACACCATACGGGACGCCATCCGCAAGGCCTTGGTCCCCATGAAAGCCTATGCCCGGGCCTACGAGCAGTTCCTGGAGCTGATGAACCTAGACATCAATGAGTACATCAAGTAAGCACAGATTACATCTGTCTTCTCCTTGTCAATGCCAATTTCCATAGAGCTTCCAAACACAGGATCGTGCTAAGCCTAGAACAGATTTGTCAGAAAAGATTAACAGGAACAGCTAACCAGCCAAAGTATCATGTGATGTCTGCTGGTGTTTGCTGTTACCCTGCTGGTATGAACGCAGCGTAGAAATTTGGCCTTAAACAGTGTTGTTTGCATATGCCTATCCATATCACTTAGCCCTGGCCCGCTAGCTGCTAATTTGCAGTTATTATTGATTTTGTAAGTTTCAGTGTTTGTAGACTTTGCTCGGTGAAAGATGCACAAATGAAAGCTACCAAGTCAAACGCCCTTTATGATATACAACTTAGTAAATTATCAGTTCTACATAAGAACTTTCATTCAAGAGAACATGAGTAAATAAAGTAGAGTTCATTTGCCAGATTTTGTCAGTGTAGACTGGTAACCAGTTAGCATTTTTTCCATTCAGGGAATATGACTCCAAGGAGCACACCGCTGCTGAGGTCAAGAAGGAGATTGAGAGCCACTTGGTCCAGAAGGAGATCTTGGAGAACACCATTCCCAGCAATTACACCATCGGGCCCTTCTACATCAGCACGGAGAGTGTCCGGCAGGGCCTGGCCAAGAAGCGCAAGGCCCTGGCCAACGCCCTGCTGGAGCTGCTGGCCCAGAAGCTGCGCAAGCAGGCCGAGGACGTGAGTTCTTGACAGTGTTGTCATTGAGCCTATTACGAGTCCCTGCAAGTTCCGTCACGAGCCCATCACAAGTCATCTAGTCTTAAGCCAAGTCATAGGCTGTTCAAATGAATTGTGACAAATGCTCCTTTTCCATTTCTCACCCCATAGCGTATAACCGATTTTGTGTAAGGGACTTTCGTCTGGTTTGCGACGGGCTTAACTACAATGCTTGTTCTCAGTGATGTAGCATCCGCGGTGAGGGGGGGTGGGATGGATCCTACTGGGCTGCTAGTTCTGAACTGTTGCTGTTTTGTTGTGTTATGTGTTCACTGTTCACAGCTTTATTTATATAACATACCTCATCGTGCCTGCTCGGCCACATACCATTTCACTGGTAGCTCAGGTTTGTAAGAGTTGAGAATTTTGCCTAAGTTCTAGACTTAGCAATATCTCTTCAAAATGGCTTCTGTTTTCAACTTCTAAACATTCTCTCTCTCTTGGTTGCGCCTGAGCTTAAATGAAATGCATTGCTAAGAGCATTATCCTTGTTTCTTTTTAATCTGCAATCTCAGGCGTGCGAGGAGTTCAAGTTCATAGCCCGCAAGCTCTACGAGCGGCCCAACTGCATCGAGGACCTCGCTGAGCAGAAGGAATGGATGGCCACCATCCCGGACAAGTTGAAGGAGCACCAGGAGCTGATTGACAAGGCCATGACGGACTACGAGCTCATCGAGGAGTTCTACTACAACCTGTCCACGGATGACTTCAACCTCAAGTAAGTGTAAGAGAAGGGAAAAGGTGTACTTCTGTAGCCGGTATTGATGGACACCGAATGAGCAACCCCAAAACTTAGGTCACCCCAGCTCTATTGTTTCTGTTGCCTGAAGTGTCCTTTACCCATTGAGGGACACAACAGGGTCATGGGTCTCCCAGAAAGATAGAAAGGGAAATTTTGTGTGTGTGTGGCAGCAGGGTCAAAGGCAATTTGCAAGGGAATTGTGCAGTGGCACTACTCTGCCTACGGTTCACGTATTTATTCCACAGCCATGTTTTCGAACCTGTTCATGTATATATATCTTTGCTGTTGCCTCTTTTCAATCCCAACCCAGGTGGAATGCCATTGGTTGGCCTCACAAGATTGAGATCCAGATGGAGACCACGTTTGCCCAGCTGGAGGAGGACAAGGAGCGCTTTGAGAAGATCCAGCTCACAGACCAGAACAACTTCACAGACAAGCTGGACACCCTGCAGGTGGGTACTCTAGCTGGCTTACACTACTGCTGATTCACTTGCAGCTCACCTGCAACCCTGATAGTTGTTATCCCTGATATCCTACAGAACAGAACAACTGCTGGGTGTCTTATCAGAGTAATTATTGTATGAAACGAAATCAATCTTTGGCTAGAACTCTTCATGGTTTAATAGGGCTACAAATAAAGAAATCTGATGGAAAAGTTGAAAGTGCAAACAACAAGACAAACAGAAGACAACATAAAAAGTAGGAATCAGAGTCACAATCAAGTCACCACAAGTTAATCACAAGCCAATTTCAAGTCGTCACAAACCAGTCACAAACCAACGACAAGTGACCACGAGCCAATCACAAGCCAGTCATAAGGCAATCACAAGCCAATTACAAGACAATCACAAGCCACTCACAAGTTGATCACAAGTCATTACAGGCCAATCACAAGCCATTCAGCCTCTAGACATGTCATAAACTGAGCAGGTGCACAAAGGCATTCCTATGTCGTCGGCCCTTCCCTGTTGCCCCTGTATTTGCCGCTTTGATCACACTTGTGGTTGGTCTCCCGATGCACTAGATTACAACTCCGGTTAGCACACTTTGTTCTTGGAATGTTGCCATTCTTAGTTGGCGATGCATGCTGTTCCCCGTCAGCTTGATGTTGCTGCATGAGAACACCTGTCGACTGACGAGATCCTTTTTCATTTATTCTCACAGATGGTGGTTGCTGGCTTTGCAGCTCACACAGACATCAACAAAGCCCACGAGGTGGCCAATGAGGTGCGGCGCGTCAACAAGCAGATGAAGGAATGCCAGCAGCTGGCCTCCATGTACAACAACAGAGAGCGGCTGTTTGAGATGCCCATCACCAACGTGAGCCAATTTTCCTGCGTTAAAATTCCAACTTCACATTGGCTCAGTGCAGGCACTGTTGAGGGCCCTCTCTGTCCTATTCTTAAGGATGCACAGAGTGCATTTTGGGGCAGAATTGAACATTTGAACAGAAGGCCAGCCAAATATTTACACACTTCCGACGTAAGAGGGAAGGTATTTTGGGCCTTTGCAGATCTAATGTGTATTGTTAAGGCATCTGATTCAGCAGTAAGGTTCCACGATAATATGATTCTGCCGCACTACCACCATGTCAGGAAGTCTTGTTGCATTAAACATGGGAACTGAAACAGTCCATACAACTCTTGGTAATGTTAATTCCTGCTGTTGACATTCTGGAAATGGTTTGTTTCATTTGTGCCAAGAGACTTTTTTACAAGTGCTGCAGAACCTTGCCCAAGATGAAGATTATCTGAAAGTCTTTTTGCAGGTAGTGGAAAGTAATTTTTAACCCTTGAATTTGAGAAAAAGTATTCTTGGATTTGTTTCAGTATGACAAACTCAGCAAGCTGGTGCGGGACTTTGAGCCCTTCAAGAATCTCTGGATCACCACCTCGGACTGGCTGAAGTGGCACGAGAGCTGGATGAATGATCCACTTACCACCATCGACGCGGAGCAGTGCGAGAAGCAGGTCAGCGAGTCTTTCAAGACCATGCACAAGTGTGTCAAGATCTTCAAGGACATTCCAGGTGAGATGTTTGTCCACTGTTGTGGATCAGTACGTCACTGTTGCTGGGAAAAAATGGAGAATTCCTCACATGTGTCCATGAAGTTGTGGAGCTCTGAAGCCTTAAAATCTGCTGAAGATACTTCAGAGGCAGAAGGAAAAGTCTAAATGGATATACCATACTTAAGTTTTGTGCTGTGGGATTTTGATCATCTTTAATCAACCTCCTCTCTGCAGGAGTCCAGCTGGTGGCCCAAGAGATACGGCGCTGGGTGGAGGAGTTCCGCCCGTACATCCCCCTGATCCAGGGCCTGCGCAACCCGGGTATGCGCAGCCGGCACTGGGAGATCCTGTCCAAGGAGCTGGGCTTCACCGTGGTGCCCAAGGCCTCGCTGACCTTCAGCAAGTGCCTGGAGATGAAGCTGCAGGAGCACATCGAGAAGATCGCCAAGGTGGCAGAGATAGCTGGCAAGGAGTACTCCATCGAGCAGGTACAGATCTGTCAAAAAAACTTGGCTGGTTCTTAGCAGAATTTCATGCATTCGGATTTCAGTTGATCCTAATTTGAGACCTGCTTGGGATGAAATATAGATTAGTGTCATGGGCCATCCAAATGCCAAGAAAGTCAGGATGATTTCAGGAATGCTGTTCGATCTTGATTTGTATCAGTATTAAAAATGATGTTAGCACCTTGACAGCTTGCACTGGCTCATCTGTGTACGTCGTTAGAACATAAGTCGTAAAAGCAACCACAAAATCAGTTGGGCAGCTAGAGGAAGGTCTTGCACAGTCTCCCCTTCTGTACTAAACGGGAAGGGTTTATAGACCTTACGATTTGTTTGAATGAGGAGATGGTTGTCGTTCGACTGTAACCAGCCAGCATTTGAAAACCAATGTCCATATCAGCCTTGAAGCAAAAAACATGACGTCCAAGTTGTTACTGTTTTTATACTTGTACATGTTTTTGTGTAACAAACCAAGGTGCCCAAAGTGGCCCACAGGATGTCTGAAAGATGTCCAGATGCCCCCTAAAAGCATTGAGTGTAACACTGAAATTGACAACTTCTTGGTAGGCTCTGGACAAGATGGAAGGGGAGTGGAAGCCGGTGGTCTTTGAGATCATGCCCTACAAGGAGACGGGCACCTTCATCATGAAGGGCTCAGATGAGTGCACCCAGCTGCTAGATGACCACATCGTCATGACACAGAGCATGTCCTTCTCCCCCTACAAGAAGCCGTTTGAGGAGCGGATCAGTACCTGGGAAGGCAAGCTACGCATGACGCAGGTAGAGCTCATGTGATGTTAGCCGTAAAATTTAGACAGATTTGTGTCTTTGAATACTTTTTGATTACGTTTCCTACATTGTTTCTGACAGTCAGCATTACCATGCCCTTTCTAGTTTCAGAGATGCCATTATTATTCCCAATTAACGTTATGTTAATGGCTGCATACCCGCGGGTAATAGTAGTTTATTTTACTTTTGTAGTCCCTGACCCACATCTTGTTATGTATTCAGATTTTCGTCCCTGGTCCCTTCCACTGCTTCTGTTTACTTGTATATGCATTTTTGTTGTTTTTATATATTTTTGGTTCAATTTTGCTTTGTCTGTTCTTGTGATGGTCAAATAAATAATAATAATAATAATAATAGTTATTTGAGGATCTCATAAATGTTGTTCCTTCTTGAAAACCCTCAGGATGTACTCGATGAGTGGCTTGTGTGTCAGAGGTCGTGGCTGTATCTGGAACCCATCTTCAGCTCAGATGATATCAACAGGCAGCTGCCAGTTGAGGGCAAGCGGTACCAGACTATGGACAGAATGTGGCGTCGCATCATGAAGAATGCCAAGGACAACCCACAGGTTCTTAGAGCTTTCCTTTTCTACTTGATTTATGGAAATTACAACTAGAGCACTGTATGAATTGCATGTTGTCAGTGAATTCTTTAAAATAAGAATTAAAAGTGCTCCGGAGTGCTGATTCCTTGTTAAAGTTTTGGATAAAGAGCCACATTGTGTTTGAAAAGTGAAATGAATCTGTGAAGACCTTGCTGTTATTGAAAATTGGGCATTAGAAATTTTTGCCAATCGATCAAGTCCACTCTCCGTTGGATAGTGGAAGTTGGAGCTGATTGACTGGTAAATGACTTTGATTCACTGATAGACATTAACTAATTTGTGACCTCCAAATCCTCTTCTGTCTTCCTCTCAGGTGATCTCACTGTGTCCTGACGCCCGCCTCCTGGAGAACCTCAAGGAGTGCAACAAGCTCTTGGATCAGGTCCAGAAGGGTCTTAGTGAGTACTTAGAGACCAAGCGGGCCTCCTTCCCACGCTTCTACTTCCTCTCCGACGACGAGCTCCTGGAGATCCTGTCGCAGACCAAGGATCCGACGGCAGTCCAGCCTCACCTCAGGAAATGCTTTGAGAACATTGCCAGGGTACTGCAACTTTCTCTGTCAGCTACAGTGGTAGACTCTAATTGTTGCAAGTTTCTGGTTCCAGTGCATTCTGAGGTTTTGTTTCAAACTGAAATCGTTCCAAGTGGTCGAGAACCACAATGGAGATTTTGTTGGTCAACCTTTTGTGCGAAAGCTAACACAGAGCATTGTACTAGTTATGGAAGTATGCATGAGAAGAAACCGAGATAAATTTTGAGACATTACACCTAACCGTTTCAACTCTTTGCTTCCCTAAATGTTGCCACTTCAAACAAGCCCACATAACACTTCATTCATTTTCGCATGCCCGACAATGCACACAGTGCAGTGGTGTAGTTGAGTTGATCACAAGTCTCTTCACTAACCCAGCTATAAGTATTAAACAAGATTGACAATGACAAAGGAATAGTTTTTGTCACACTTTATTTGAATAGCATGTGACTTAGCTTGAGAACAGATGATTTGCGATGGACTCGACTGGAACAATGATGCTCTTTCAACAAAGGATGAATGTAGTGTTGCAGTTCCAACATTCTGTCGTTGTCCAAAATACTAATCTGTTTTTCTCCCCTGTGCAGCTCCAATTTGAAGATGACCTCCTGATCACCAAGATGTTCTCGGCCGAGGGGGAGGTGGTTCCCCTGTCGGAGCCCCTCTACCCCAAGGGTAACGTGGAGGATTGGCTGCTGGAGGTGGAGCGTGTCATGATGGACAGCATCCGGAGAATCCTGGGGGAATCCCTCCAGAAATATCCAGAGGTGAAGATTATTTTTGAGGGGGGTTGTGGCCGTGGCTGTTGCAACGTTTGGCCACGAAATGGCACAGATCTGAAATGTCACTGAGGAGAGACTCTCACAGTTTCTGTAATGTGGGAAAAAAATTGTAGGACTTGGGATACAGGTATTTTGGAAATTTTGAGGACAATTTTTTGGAGATAATTTTCTAAGTTTGTAAAATTCATAACCAGTTTGGGAGAACATATTTTTCACACAACAGTTGTTAAAACACTTTCTGGGGTTTAGACGAAGGTATTTCATTTGATTTATGGTTGCTCTTGGCCATTTATCACCAATTACTTTCATTAGATGACAAAATGAGTTAAGGCCACTAGGTTAAGAAAATCCTGTGCCTCAAGCACTTTCAAAGATTTATTGAAGTACTAAACTCCAGGTAGTGAGTAATAAAATGATAAACCTAATCAGCAGTGCTGTTTTAGCTCATGGAGAGAAGAGGTATGATCACAGTGTGCCGTGTTACTCAGGGGCAAAATCTTTCAAATTCTCAAATGTTCTGACTCATTCCTGTTGAATAAGCCTTTTGCGAGTTAAATTTGAATAAAATCTGGTACGATGAGTTATCTGATTGCACATAAACATAACAATTTGAATTTCCCGAATCACAAGGTATAGCAACAATGGGTTTAGTATGGAAAATCCGAAGCTTTATGTTCAGGTGAATTAATTCAGTGTACCAGATTTTATTCAAATTTAGCTCGCAAAAGGCTTATTTATTCCATGAAGCAGATCCTGCGGTGCATCATTGTGTAACTTGAGTCTTTTCTCCCCCTTTGTTTTGGTAGACGCCTCGCCCCAAGTGGGTACTGCAGTGGCCAGGTCAGGTAGTCATTGCTGGCTGCCAGACATTCTGGACCAAGATGGTAGAAGAGGCAATCCAGGAGGACAGGCTGGTACAGTTCCTGGAGGTGCTCAAGCAACAGGTCAATGGAATCCTATTTACCTTTCCTCTGTCTTAGATAAGAAAAGTCAGATGATGGCCGGTGTGTCAGCCCATGCCCCCTAGACATTATTGCCTAAACTTGTGCCAGAAACCTTGGCATATCTTAACACTTGTTTTTTTAAGGAGTATCAAGACTTTTGTAAGATGACAGTGGCTGGGCTCTTCCTCAAACCTCTGAAACTTCCTGGTAGCATTCCTTTTATAAAAAGCTCTTTCCTTGAGGCACACTGACATGGTCAACTTCCAGTACTTAACACTCATACATAGCATTCTTAGGTAACAATTTCTTTTTTTCTTGACTATGCACGATACCAGCCAAGCAGGCTTTATTGACCAAAAAATCATTGCTTCCTAGCAACCAGTGAAGTGAGAACTCAGAAAGCTGTACAGATGGTCACCTGTCTTCACTTGCAAGGCTTTTGGATGCTAAAGCTAGTCTTTTCTTGGTTCAGTTGATGACGCTTGAGCGTGTTGGTACTTTGATCCCACAGATTGCAGACCTGGTCAGCCTGGTCCGAGGCGACCTGAGTAAGATCGGTCGCATGATTCTGTCCGCCCTCATTGTAATCGAAGTCCACGCCCAGGATGTAGTGGCCAAGATGTGCGAAGAGAAGGTGGCCAACATCAACGACTTTGAGTGGATCAGTCAGCTCAGGTAACTCGGGAAACGCAGAATATTGCAAGGCTTTTGGAGGGAAATTTCATATTGGACAAATGTAAGGACGTAGGATTTCCCCGAACAGTGTTTCCCTCGGTGTCTCTGCACCAGTAAAGAATTAGGTCAAGCCTTGTCAGAGCATTGTCATGAAAACGTCAGAAAAACACTGAGTGTACAGTGTGTTGTAACGTTACTCTGGTGAAAGAACATCTCTCTTGATGAGATCACTTGTTGGCATGCACAAATTGAGTCTACTTGGCAATTCATCACTTCATTTTGTGCCAGCATTGAAATATTTTCCGCCAGTGTGTTATTTGCAGAATTCTTTGGAATAACTTTGCATAAAAATGAAATCACTGGTCTGATACTTTCCCAAATCTGTTGCTATATTTTGAAAAAGCATCACCATGCGTAGATTCCGTGTCAGTATTTCCCAGCAAGTGACAAAAATACATTTTTTTTTCACAGGTACTACTTTGTGAATGATAACATGTACGTGCGTGCTGTAAACGCCGAGTTCCCTTATGGCTATGAGTACCTGGGTAACTCCGGCCGACTCGTCATCACCCCACTGACGGATCGATGCTATCTCACTCTCACCGGCGCCCTGCATCTCAAGTTTGGTGGGGCACCGGCCGGACCCGCTGGTACAGGAAAAACTGAAACGACAAAGGTGAGTAAGCAGTTGTCCCTGAGGGAAAAGTTCTTGTAGTGCATTCCTGATGAAGGGAGATGCTTGAATAGCAAAATAATATTTTGGACATCAGTCCGCCAACAGAATTTTGTCAGAGTTCAGATGAAATTAGTGACATTAACAAGTACTTCATGACGTCGTTAAAAAAACAAAGAGAAAAATGAAGTAAAAAGAAGGCACAACATTGCTGGTTAAACCAATCTTAGTTTACTGTCTGGTAGACCAGGGCTAGCATTTTCCTTAACCATAATTCAGAAATACCTCAGACTGTCTCCCTATTCAACAACATGCAACTTGACTGTGTATTGACATTTCATAATTCCTACTGAGAAGTGATAATGCCTGCTGCGTAAATCACATGCTGGCACCTGGATACCAGACAGTTTAATTGATTCTGATTGGTCAATAGACTGTGTGCACATGGGTTGCTGGTCTAAAACGCATGTTAAAGACCGCCCAAGCATTTATTTCCTTAATAAAACATGTTAGTCCATTGCAGTCCGCATAAATTCACTATAAGCCATTGGAGCCCTGCATTTCATGAATCTTCTATCAATTCATATTAAGGATGATCATTTTTGTTAGTGCTAAGCATCAAATTTTTTTGTGGAATTTCTTGGTCAGTTTGAATGGGAAGTTAAAATTTTGGTAATCAGAAGGTGGATTCTGGATGGGTCTATAACACAGATAATTCCAAAAGCCTTTAGTAAAAGATGACTGATCCAATCCCATCAAATCTATCGAATTCTGTTAAATACCATCAAGGTCTTGGAAATCCTATCAAAATCCATTAAATTTTATCACCGTCATCTTCTTTCTTACCCATAAGGATTTGGGCAAGGCCCTGGCCATCCAGACGGTTGTCTTCAACTGCTCAGACCAGCTGGACTTCATGGCCATGGGCAAGTTCCTGAAGGGGCTGGCCAGCTCGGGGGCTTGGGCCTGCTTCGACGAGTTCAACCGCATCGACATTGAGGTGCTGTCAGTGGTGGCTCAACAGATCAGTACCATCCAGAAAGCCCAGCAGCAGAAAGTGAGAACCGCTCGCGAGAAATGTGTACTCTGTGCTTGGGTGTTTGATAGTTTGCCTGACATATGAGCTAAACAAGAAAAAAAAAACAATTCATCCGTCACAAAATGGTCTGTTATCTTCTCTTAGGTTGACAGATTCATGTTTGAAGGTGTGGAGATCGCACTGAAAATCTCCTGTGCTGTTTTCATCACCATGAACCCTGGTTACGCTGGAAGAACAGAGCTGCCTGACAACCTGAAGGTATGTAATGAAGCAATCAATTTAAAACAATACCAATAGAGTACCAAAGTGTGACGTCACTGTGAACCAGAAAGTGCAGTGCAAACGAATGGAGTACAGCGCGTGTGTTGGTTCACGCGCTTGTTCTCGCACTAATGCCTTTTACACACTAATTGTGCGCGTGACGTATTCACTTCGGTACTGTATTGACCTGGCGAACTGGCACCTCACACGTGAGAAATGTGTTTGGTAATACATCATAGCCCTAAACGTCATGATTGTCTCCCCGAGTAAAACCAGGTAGCACAGTTATTACGTAAATTTTCTTTTTCACTTTTCAAAATGTTCATATTTGGAAGGAGTTTATAAAGTGAATCTGTATATTAAATGACCCTGTGGAGTACACGTGATGCAAGTCTTGCAGTATATTTCCAGTTCATTTAATCTTTAAATTTACTGATAGTAAGTCTTGCATCATGAATTTTTCAGTTTTTAAGAACAGAATATTTTCAGTTACATTTGTAGTTGAGATGGCTATTGGATTATTCTGTGATCTGATGTCTTATGTACAGAGCTATCATTGTGTAAATATAGGTCTGGGAACTGTCATGAAAAAGTATTCCAGGCACTAAAAGTCAATCACAGTGTCAACTTCTATCTTCTAATACAAATTTCACTTGACTCTTTTGTATGGTTATCCCAGTTCATCATCATATTTTGGATCGTGTAAGGTGTGCATACATTTATGAGATGATTCTGTACTGAAATATTTGGCAGGCTCTGTTCCGCCCGGTGGCCATGATGGTACCAGACTATGCCATGATCGCCGAAATCTCGCTCTACTCCTTCGGGTTCAGTGACGCCAAGCTCCTGTCCAAGAAGATCACCACTACCTTCAAGCTGTCCTCGGAGCAGCTCAGCTCACAGGACCACTACGACTTTGGCATGCGGGCGGTCAAGACGGTCATCTCAGCCGCCGGGAACCTGAAGCGGGAGAACCCTGAGATGAGCGAGGTAAGGAAAAGAGAGAGAGCGAAAGAGAGTGAGAGAGCAGGGGAGGGGGAGTGGGTGATAGAGAGAAGATTAAATACCTCTTTGTTAATAAACTTGCTTTCCTTCAAGTGCTTGGCCCTGGTCCCAGCCAACACGGTCAGTCGTAAAGTGTGTAGCCTTCTAATGGGTGGTCGTTTTATCCACGCATGTAATAATCTAATGTAACCACACACTGGCCTAATACATGCACTTCATGTGCAGTAAGAAATGATAATTGTAGGTGTTAAAGATGGATGTGCTCATAAGGATTTTCACCAGCGGAATGTTTCAACAAGCAATCTAACATGCTAAAACACTGTACTGACCAGTGATGCATAAATTAACAACTGCTATTCCAAATGTACAAAAGTTAGATCTCCTCTTGTGCATCGTACACAGCCCAGGGTTAGGCATGTAATAAATAGAATTCCACTTTCAAAAATCGGGGTATAAAGACGAAGACTAATCACAGTGAATAGCCTTCAATTGTTTCCCCTGGAACCTTTGGTCTTGTGAAAAGAACTTACGTGAGGACTTATGATGGCCTTGATCACAACACAGGGTTATTATAGAACACCCAGAAATGAGTAAGATTTAAGAAGAAAGAAATTTTTGGAAGAGGACATGTAGGAGTTATGTTTGTATCTGTGGAGTTCTTGCTTTTCTTGCTTGTGTCCTGTGAGGACCCTGTTTCAAATCCTTCGTTGTTGGAGTCTAAGTACTCAAGGGGTTGTCGTCTGTCCTGATGGAGGTAATAAATTCCTCCGGAAAAAAAGTGGTGATTTTTTTTTGCCCACAACTTGAATGTGGGGTTTGTTTCTTCATCCTCTTAGGTGCTTGGATATTGATCTACGTAATATCTTCAAATACAGAAGTTGGTGCTGCAATAACATGTGATCACTTCGTGACAAGTTTCTGGGGAACCCTTCTTTTTGCAGGAACTGATAGTACTCCGGGCCATCCGGGACGTCAACGTGCCCAAGTTTTTGCAGGACGACCTGAAGCTGTTCAACGGCATTGTGTCCGATCTCTTCCCTAAGATCAAGTAAGAGCTGTTGTTTTTCAGCTCAAGAAGACTATTTTGACAATGCCTTGCACGGTCCAGACAGATGTTACTGCAGACTATCAAGTTTTTGACCCTGCAGAGAGTGAATTTAGTTCTTGGGGGCAGCGGAGACTGGGCAGTCCACAGAGAATGTGTCATCACTTCACTGCCAAGTTGACGCTGTGGCTGATAGGGGAAGCCTTACTGTAAGAAAGCCAAAGGAGTTAAGGCTGGACTTGGGCCAAGTTTGAATAAAGGCCGTTTGTCGTCCATCGGTCGATTTATCTGGTACCCAGGATGTGTGTTGTACATGGGTTACCAAGCAAAGTCAATCCTTGGTTGACTGATGGTCATTGATTGAACTTTGCTTCAATCAAAAAAATAGTATAAATTAACTAGCATAAAAATTTATCTGTATTGATGATTGCATAAATTGACATCACATTTGCCCTGTCCAAGTTTCCTGTCCGAGACGTTAAGCAGCATTAGTGAGTTTGAATTAGTGATTGAGATGCCATGCTGACCTCATGTGGAAACCTTCAGTAACTCTCAGTCATTTGCAATATCGGTCCCATCCGCATATGATTAAAAACAGTTCCCTTCCCAACCTTTCCTCTTCCGCTGAAGGTCATTGTGTCTGTTGTTGCTGTTGTTTACGTTTCTCACTTCAGTCTTGATTCCCCTCACTCCAGGGAGGAGCCCATTGACTACGGTACCTTGGAACAGTCCATTCGCACCATGAGCGGCAAGCTGGGGCTGAAGGACGTGGACGGTTTTGTCGGCAAGTGCATCCAGCTGTACGAGACCACTGTGGTCAGGCATGGCCTGATGATCGTTGGACCAGCTGGCTCGGGAAAAACCAAGGTAAGGAGAAAAGACCTCAGAAAAAGTTTGAACTTACGAGGGTGGTTTCTTTTTCCGTTTCAATTGTGTGAAATTCTTATCTGTTACGGTCTCCTTAAGAAGTGGTATTTGGAAGTGAAAGTACCTTTTGTTTGGCGTAACTAATCCTCCCCCAAACTGAAAGCTTTTTTCAGTGTTGTAGTCGAGACCATCATAAGACTAGACACAAGACCATGCAAAATACCAGTCATAAGTAACAGGGTGAACAAAGACAAAGGAATGCTTTTGTTGCAGTTCATTTGAACAGCTTGTGACTTGAATTCAGATTGGAGGTTTTTTGCTGGTCTTGTGTGGTCCTTTGAAGATCTGAAGTGGTTTTGGCTACAACACTAGCTATTTTATGTGTTAAAAAAGGAAAGGAAATAAAATGAAAAGTTGTAGAATATGGATGGCCATTCCAAACCTTTGAACAAATCAGAAAAGAGAAAGAAGAAACCAGAAGTTTTTATTACAAAGTAGTCGGAACCGTTCTTCTCTGCTAACGCTGCAGTGATGCGGCTCAAGGTGGTTCCTCTTATTCAGAAGGGAAAGCCTGTCTCTGTCAGAAAAGCCTGCACTCAATAATTTTGGTCTGATCCATACCAGTGTTACGAGGTCCTGAAGAGGGCGCTGACTTCACTGAAGGGAGAGGTGGCAGTCGGTGGAGGCACCTATGAGAACATCATCACCTACGTCCTCAACCCAAAGTCCATCACGATGGGCCAGCTGTACGGAGAGTTTGACCTACTGACCCACGAATGGTGAATATTTGTGGTCTTTCACAGCATCAATTTGTCAGCATTAACAAATAACCTGTCTGGTTCTTAGATATTTTCAATAGTATACTTACTGCTCTTGATTTTTCTCCATTGTGTCTTAGTTCCTCCAGTGCTATGGTAATTGAAATGAGGACTTCACTTGAGGACTGGTCTTAATTTACAACACCTTTCAAGTTTTGGGTCTTTCCTTCCAATCAGATTTTCACCAACTTCATGCGTCATACTTTCTACATGATAAAAAAAAAAGCATTTTTAAGATGGCGGAGTCATTTTGGCTTTGGTTTGATAGGACGGATGGCATCCTTTCCTCCTTAATTCGTATCGGGTCCTCTTCGATGGAAATGGACAACCGCTGGTACGTCTTTGATGGGCCCGTGGATGCCGTGTGGATCGAGAACATGAACACGGTGCTGGATGACAACAAGAAGCTATGCCTAAGCAGTGGAGAGATCATCAAGCTCACTGAGGTACGGAGATACCAATGCCAACAGGGCGTAAAGGAACTAGTTGAAAGGCCAAATGTTAAAGGTTCACCGTTAGGAAAATGCTCTGACTTGCAAGTATTTCAACAGACCAAAGATTACACAAAAATTTAGTCCTCTTACACACAGAAAGTAGAATCATGACTTGTGTGCCCTGGACTTCATATAAAGTTCACCACTCGTTGAAATGCCAAATACTCAGCATCTTATCCAGATTTGGCCTCGGTTATTTTGTGTTCACTTTACTTGTCTTCTGTGTCGTGAATTTAAACAGGAAGGGAGATTTCTAACATCACTCAATCTCAAACTGAATAGTTGATGATTCTCATTTGTGGAGTGTATCTATTTCTCTTGTATTTTTCTACTTCCAATTCTAGTACATGAGGATGATCTTTGAGGTGGCCGACCTGGCCGTAGCCTCTCCAGCCACGGTCAGCCGGTGTGGCATGGTCTACCTGGAGCCGAGCATCCTGGGCCTGGAGCCTTTCGTCACCTGCTGGCTCAAACGCATCCCGGAGAACATCTACCCCTACAAGGATCAGCTGCAGTCACTCTTTGACCACTTCCTGGTGGTAAGATAGGCCCTCACATCCTAGGCATTGTTTTTCTAGGAAGCATCCTCAAATCCTCCAAAGATCCTCGACCACGGAGGAAACCAGTGGCACATTCCCTTTGAATAACAAGGACTGTTAAGCCCCGGGTAAAGTTATAGTGACCACAGGCTACCTTCCTGAATCTTTTAAATAACTTCCTAAATCTCCTAGATATTCAGAGACATCTTAGCTTGAGCTTAGGGAGGGACAAACCTTTCTGAGTAGTGATGATGATTTGAAGACTTTAAAAGTGGTTGGGTGGCACACTATTTCGTTCCATTGGGGCTCTATGTGTGAACAAAAGGGAGTTCTTCGTTGCCTGGCAATGCTTATAAATCAATATTTTGGGGGACAGTTACCACTGACCAGTATTTTTGCTATGTTGGTTGAAGCGTGATGTAATGTTTTTATCTCACAATATTCGGATGCTTTTCAAGATACGCCACCTAGATCTTGCAAAATCTTGCAAATTGCAAATGTTGGAGTGTGTGTGTGATAACAAAAGGTATCAAGCATTAGCATAAAATGTTTGTCACTTTATAAAAGCAGTGACCATTTGTGACATTAACTTTACCTTGTGTAAATGGACTTTATAATAAACTGCTTGGTTATTTTAAGGAAATGAGATTAAGACAATTTTGTCAGGTCTTTGGTTCAGAAAGAAAAAAAAATACATCCATCAGACCTCAGTAACAACTGCAGTTTATGTATGCGTTTTGGGGTGTGTATACCGGTGAATGTAACTGATGTATTCACAGGCTTTTATGTGAAATTGTCTTGTCTTTCTTCCAATTTTTCCCCCCATTTCTCAGGAATCCATAGAGTTTGTCCGCACCAACTGCAAGGAGATTGTCGCCACCATGGACAGTAACCTCACCCTCAGCATGCTCAAGCTTATGGACTGCTTCTTCACCCCATTCATCCCCCAGGAGGTAAATAGTACAGTCCGCATTAGCACTGACACAAGGGGTTTGGATGGAGTAGTGCATTGAGTTTAAAGGGGTCAAATAGATGTCTAAATAGAGGGACCATGGAAATATCTTGGCAGAAGCATTGGATCAGAATTTTAATTCCTGGCTTCATGCAGGTTATATCTTTCCCTTCTGTTCCTCAACATTTCTGAATTTTTTTCAGTTTAGCTGGAGAAATGTCACTTATTACATTACTTTTTTTATTCTGTATTTATATGGTAGATTCTGTTGGAAGAAGGCTGCTTGCTCTTATCTTGCTCTTTTTGATCTAATAGTAGTTTACCAGCTTTGAATTCAATTATTTAACGGCTTTGATTATCAACTGTTTAACACATTAAAATGCTTTTAGGGGGTGCTTTTTTTGGGAGATATTTTAAGAATCTCGCATTGGATCATTGAAGATAATCTTTGTATTTTCTGTTGCTTTAATGTGGAAATATTTCTTTGGTACAACTTGGAATGTCTAAACTACAAATAATAAATAATAAATCTTTCTTACAAATAGTACTGTCCTAAAAATTTAACTTGTTTGTTTTTGATACAGTCAACAACTTTCATACATTGTAGCTACTTTGAGCTTAGACTTTTGATTTTGTTATCTTTTTGCTCTCTTTCCTAAATTTTCATTTTATTTATGCTTACTGCTGCTGAACATTTTTGCTGTTTTTTGCTTCGCTTCTTTTTCATCTTGCTGATGCCACTGCGTAGGCTGTAAGTCTTGCATCCAATTTTCAGCATCCTAATGAGTACTGTGACTAATATGTGACCCATCTCACGGTTTTCCCATCACTGAACTCAAAAGCTGACAGTACCAGCACCCTTAGGTTGATGTGGACTTTGGGGTAGAAGTGATTGCAGTGAAAGTTTCGACAGAGAACCTTTCCTTCCATTGTTTGAAACTTTTACTAAAGTGTTCCTTACTCTGACAAAACATTACAATTATTACTGCTGTCGAACTGCCTCACGAAAAATGTGAAGGTATTTGCACTTTTCTTGGTTTCCATGACGTCAAGGGGCAAAGTAGCCCAAAAATCATGACTTTTTTCTGTCACCAGAATGCTGTGCTAGATTTATGTCCCTCCCCTAATATATAAACTACTTGTTTGGAATGTTAAAGAAAGTGAGGGACTCAAGATTGAAGGATCCATTCTGAAATACTTTGCTGTGTGCAAATTCACCTGTACTAACTTATTATATATCCTATTCCATACCCTAACCTTGCACCAGTAGCGACCCCCAGGCAAACAATTTCTTCCTGGCTTGTTGTGGACTTAATGCATATGTTTTGCATCTAAATCATCAGAATTCGTGGAGTCACTTGTCAAATTCAGCTGTGACTCAACCCACACTACTTTCACGGGAATTTTTTTGACAGCCACGATTAAACCTCAACAGGCTGTGATTGACAGGGAAGCTCATGTAGGCATACACAAATACCATTTATCTCTTACAGCCACCCAAAAATGATGTTCTTCCGACATTGTTCAGAATTTCATAACAAAACTTTTCAAATCTCTTTCCACAGTGTCAAGAAAATTTCCCGAATTCATTAAAGTGATCACTTAAATTAATTACAATGAGTAAACCTTTCCCCTTTTTTGAGTAACAGTCATCGTTCTAAACTCGCAGGGTGATCCACCCATCTCAGAAGAGCGGCTTGAGCGAGTAGCTGAACTCATCGAGCCCTGGTTTATCTTCTCGCTGGTCTGGACAGTCGGAGCCACGGTGGACTTTGACGGACGGCGCAAGTTCAGCACATACCTACGCGAAAAGATGCAGAAAGAGAACGTGAGCCCAAACTCATCAAAGAGCCAAAGTTTGAACTATTTTCATGATAGATGGATCCTTTCCTATGCCTTTGAAAGAATGTTTTGGACAAAGTATCATTGCACTGTGTCTTTCAATTTTGTGTACAGATTGCCCTTCCATTCCCACCGGACAACACCGTTTATGACTACAAACTGGACGATGGCGGCATCAGCAAGCGTCCATCCAAGGATGATGAAGAAGAGGAGGAGGCAGGCAAACGCAAAGAGGTGATCGCTACAACTGAAAATCTTGCTTACCAAATTTTACACAATAAGCCAAAATTAGCGGAGTACCAGTTACAAGTGGTACACAGACCGTGGTTTTTTTGCCAGTAACCACTTTTCGCCGTAAAGCGAGTATTATTTTTTGGTTAGCGAATTTCTAAGCTTAGGATTTTCCCATGGAAACATATTCATTCAGAGACTGAATTGGAGCAAGAAACTGTTTTGTACGCTTGAACCCGGCACTTCTGTTTGGCTTAGCCTGCCTCATATTAAGCAAAGAAAAAGAATGGTTTAAAATCAGCCGGTGAAGATTTCATTAAAATTGGAATGTACCGTATACCAGTTCTACTAAATCAATGTCAGATTGTTGTTACCTAGCCACACAATTGAGAGACAGGAATGTAGCTCTGGCAGTTATTTTGGAGATGCCTGAAGGGGAAGGGATGCGTCTGCTTCTAATAATGAACAGTTAGATAGGTTTGATCATTAGGATGATCTCTCCCGCTTCTGTCGAAGAGATGTCCTCCACGTAGGCCTGTGCTCAGAAAAACAGTTTGGATGGTAGGGTTGGCAACCAGCATCCTCTTTGGTCTCCATTTAGTTTGAGGGGAGCTTCATAGTAAAGCATCTTCCATTTCTATCTGTGGAATCAGTGAGAGAAAGGGTACAAGCTTACTTGTAAATGGGGGCGTACTTGCAACTTGGACAGGCATATTTATGGTGATAGGATGTAAGACTTGTGCTGAGTTCAGTTTCTCACCAGGTATCTCGTCAGTTTTTTTCTATGCTGTAATAACTCCCTCTTCATTTCAGGCACTGTTAAGTACTGGCTCACATACAGCTGCATCAATTGAGGTTTTCACAGAGGTAGAATAAAAGTGGGCAAGAAAATGAATGTCTGTCTCTGTAGATGACAGATATTTTGTTGAAGTTTTGTTTCTTACAATTTGTCAGGATTCTTAATTCTTGATTCCTATTAACAATTGAGTTTTGGTTTATACTAGCTACATTTGCTTATGATTACAACTTTGGTTGCTCATAATTCAGGTTTCTGCATTATACAAAACAGTTGTCAGTCCCTTGTTCTATTTATTTGCAAATGCCCTCTGGTAATTGAGGTTTTAACTGAACTGAAAGATTCCTTTACAGAATAATTTTTCAAAAGAAATTAGTGTTTGTTGCAGTTTATTTCAAATTAATGATTGTGTAATTTTTCATCTAATAGTTATGAAGGTCACGAGTAATGGCATGCTTATTCGTGTTTGATTTATCAATTTCTGTTTTTATTTCATTATATAAATTTTTCATGATTTCAGTTTTTTAGTCTAACAGTTTTAACTAATTTATGTAGGTATGTACTTTAATCACAGTTTTTGGTTGAAGTTTTAATTTGACGTTGTTTTTCTTCAGTAATTTCCTGATATTTACATTTATGATGTTGAAAATATATTTCACGTGTCTTCTGGTTCACATGAATCACACAATGACCCAAATATTTTTAAGACAATGAATATTGTGGTTATTAACCATGATCATGACCGTAGTTTTTTCAATTTTACTTCAATTATAGGTGCATTGGTTGGACTGGATGCATGGAATGGGGGAGCGTAAGATTAACCCAGAAATGCGTTACTCGGACATTATCGTACCGACAGCAGACACAGTGCGTGGGGCACACCTGTTGGAGATGCTGTTGACTAACAAGAAACGGGTAAAGAGCGTGTTTACAGCTTGAAAATATGGGCCCACTTTAGCAAGACAACCCTGGTCTTGAAGCCTCAAGAAGAGGTTCTAACAGAGCTACAAACTTGTGTGCTTCTCTTCAACTTGCATAAATGTGCTTGAAAATTCAAAGGCGCTAATGCAGTATTTTCACAAAGCCAGAACTGCACAGTTCAGCCACTGTATAACCTTACACACCATTTGCTCCTCGGTATTATATTTCAAAAGCATCTGTAGATTTTCTACCCAACTGTCCAAAGTTCAGTGGTTAATGTAAGTATTGACCATATGACAAATTTCAGTGGAAGGGAATAAATTATAACCCAACATTTTCCAAGGAATTCATCAATTCTAATCCTCACAGCTTATTTTAACAGATAACTCACATACTGAAATGTACTCCTAACTTTTAGTTCGAGCAGTCTCCATGTCTTCTTCACATGCACTCCCCTGTAAGTTTTAAGAGAAACTTAATTTTTTTTCCCCTCCAACCCAAAAATCTTGTGAATTAGAAATGACCGTGATAAACAGGAGAAAAAATAATTAACCCTAACCCCGCTAGGGACCCATCGAAATCCCTGCCTAACCTTGTTGGGTTCAGCGCGGTTAGGGTTAAATTGGAAACTGGTTTCTCCTTTAACAGGTCCTGACTGTTGGGGACACAGGCACGGGCAAGACCCTGACCATCTCGGACAAGCTCCTGAAGAGCATGCCCAAAGACTACATCTCCAACTTCATCAGCTTCTCGGCCCGCACCAGCGCCAACCAGACCCAGGACCTGTTGGACAGTAAACTGGACAAGAGGTAGCGTCTTCCTCTCCTCCTGCTACATCAGATCTCCCCTCCTACCTCCTCTACCGTCCCTAACTCGGCCCCCTCCCTTCTCCTGGGGCACAAAGTCAGTGGCAATTCCCACTCCTACGGGTTCGGACCCCTACGTTGTTAATTTTGACCAGCCGTTTGTGAATTAAAATATTAGTAAATTTGAAAGGTGCTTCAATGACCTATTTTAATGCAACGTCTGTGAGAACGTACTAAATTATTATGTGGAAAAAGAAGAAAAAACCTGTTAGCTCCGTAAACGCCAAATTGTCAGGCAGTAGAGCCAGTTTTAATTAGTCTTAATTTTCTTAAACCTCTAGTGATTTGTCAATAATTAGTGTAGCGTCTGTGACCCACTCTTTTCTCGTCATTAAATAGTTGAACACTCAGTTTTAATCAGCAGTGTTTTTAAGTAAATCTTTGAAGTTTGTTAATGATAATGAATAATTTTTGTGTTGTGATTTGTACCTTTTAATCTACAATTTAAAGGTGGACTCGTATTTTCCATATGGGGCAACGCGGACATCCCGGGAGTTTCACAAAAAATATGGTAGCAACTACACCGCAGCCGGTGAATAACAACTGCAACGAGCGCGCATACGTACAGACCAAAGAAAAGATTGTAATATACCCGATCCTCGGACTGGTTGGTGTGTGCGTACGTCGCCAAGGTTATTGTTTTCACTGGCACAGGCACCTGTCATTTTGCGAGAATCCCGGATGGTCCGCGCCGCCCCATATGGTGAGAATATTAGCAAATGCCTAGTTTCCAAGTTTCTTTTCCCAACCACATGGAAAATGCTTGATTGTGGCATACTTCCACATTCCTGGCAAGAAGCTTTCTCTTTATAAAAATCTGGGTTTTTTTCCAAACAGACGTAAAGGTGTGTTTGGTCCTCGCTGGGCAAGTACATCATCTTCTTCATCGATGATTTGAACATGCCAGCCCTGGAGGTGTATGGAGCCCAACCCCCGATAGAGCTGATTAGGCAGTGGATGGACCACAGAGGATGGTATGACAGGAAGCAGATTGGTGAGTATAAGGATTATCAAAGGACTACTAAGAGACATTTTTCATTATTGAATAGGTACCGTTCATCTTTATAGTAGTACTGTTATCAGATAATTTTCTATTTTTCACAATTTTATTATTGTATAAACTGGGATTCAGAATAGTTGTTTGTATTGTTTTGGTTGTAATCTTATAAGTTGTTCTTTTATCCATTTTGGTTCTTTTATACGTTGTTGCCGTTTTAGTAAGTAATAAAGCTCTTGTTAACCATCTCTGTAGGATTTTTATCTATGCATGCACAGTTGCAAATTGGAAAAATAATTTTTCTTTTTAATTCTTGTTCGATTGTAATAACATGAACTAAAGTAATGGAACTAATCAAATGGTATCTTTGTCCTAACTTAAACACAAAACGAGTAAATTGTCTTCAGTGTTTACGTGATTAGCCGTGTCTGTAATTTGTGAAGTGTTTTACGTTTTGACATTTTGTATTTCTGGTCTTCCCCATTTGTCTTGTTTCCCCGTGTTTGTGTCGGTGAGGTCCAATAAATAATAATATAAACATGTGAGTTGTATTTGACGTGTTCACCAGGTGCATTCCGGGAGTTAGTGGACATTAACTTTGTCTGCGCCATGGGTCCACCCGGTGGGGGTCGTAATCCTGTCACAGCCAGGCTCATGAGACACTTCAACGTGCTGTCCTTCTGTGAGCTGGAACACAGCAGCAAACATCGCATCTTTGCCACTATCCTGGACAGCTGGCTGGGTAAGATTACCTGGGGGGGGGGAGAGTCTGCTCTCTGTCCTTCCTTCGTCCGCCCTCTCCCTTCATTGGATTTACAATGGACTTGGAGAACTGTAATAGGGAGCAGTCCAGCTTTGTTGGTTGGATGAGGAATGTGCAGGGCTAGTTTATGGTTGCCTAGGCAGTGAAGTTGATTACGCATTTGAAATATCTCGACAAATTTGTCAGTTGCAGATTGAAAGAAGAGTTGAACATATTTCAGCTCTGGAGAACTCCACCGATCGAATTTTCTCACAACAAATTGCTTTTGCACTTTTATAAATGTATTTGAGATATAAGCAATTGTGAATCCAGAACCAATGTTTCATTACGAAGGGCCCCAAATGTATGAGAAATTCTTTACATATTTTGGAAAGAAAGAAAATGAAGTAGCCCCCGTAATTACCTTTCCTGTTGTTATTTTATTAACAACTACAAACAAAATTGCACCCTTGTTTGGAGGGGGACCTGGTCCCCCCATTGCCCTCCCTTCCCATCTGCCCTTGAGTATATTTCTAATGGTACTTTATGGTTTGTCTCACAGCGCAAACTCCGTCAGTGTCCTGACCACTGCGCCAAAATCGTGGATACCACCATCAACGTTTACGAGGACCATCAACCACCCCAGCTGCTGCCTACCCCGGCCAAGAGCCACTACACCTTCAACCTGAGAGATCTCTCCAAGGTTTTCCAGGGTATGTTTCCTGACGTAGAGCGTTCCAAATCTGTTACAGCGCTGTGCACATCTCGGAACTTTTTTGTTTAACAGTTCACTTTTATTTAAAAATTCGACCGGAGAATGCAAAGAATGACAATCTGGTACAAGCGATTATTTCATAATGCTTTGAATAAAGAGGTATCGGAAATGAAATCGTCTTGTGGGAAGTTCTGCATTTTGCACTACGGGTTGTAATTAAAGCTGCATTCCATCTTAAAAGCAGATGTTCATTCTGTCAATTTTCCTGTTTGGAAATCATCCACCGTGTAAGTCATTTGTGACTGACCGGATCCCAAGAATGACTCCCAGGGTATTTTGTCATCAATTTTGTTTTTGGTTCGGCATTTAGGAAGCGCCGACTGAGTGCTTTGTTGGCATGTATTGCTCAGTTTGGCATCCTGACTGCTCCTATTGATTGCCATAGTACAGAATTCCTTTAGAAACCTACCTGCTGTGACTAGAAGCACCCTACTCACTGGCAAAGAAGACACCAGCTGGTGGGAAGGTTTCAAATGAGCTTGGCACACACGTAAAGACTCTACATTCCATGATAAGTTGGTCACACTCTAAGCGCATCCCGCGTCAAGCATTCACGAACTCATGTGCACACCAGTGGGACACTCTGCTGTTTAAAAGCATGCCATCTCTTGTCCCTCCCCAAGCGGATAATAATAATGATAACACATTTCTTATATAGCGCATCACATAGCACATCTCGATGCGCTTCACAGTAATATTATGAAACTGACTCTTGTGACTTCTGACTAATATCATTAAGTTGCAGAGTTCGTAGCGGACATTAAATTTCATTGTGGTCATGAAATTCCCGGAAAAGTCATCAAATGTTTGTAGAAAAGTGACTAAAGTCATTACAAGTCATTAAAATTTCATCTTTTACAACTTGCATTTTATAATTGTGTTGAATTTTTCAAGATTTTGTGTTATCGCAGCGGTCTGCGAATCATGAACAGTTATTACTGTTATGTCAAAGCCCTGCGATGTCACCTCAAAGGAGCGTGATGTAATCACAATTGAGC